>NW_006922697.1:195065-196707 GCF_000298275.1 Orycteropus afer afer | reverse complement strand
ACCTGAAGTTAGAGATAATTTGAAGTATAGATTTGAAGAATTGGACACCAAGGAACAAAAACCAAACAATTGTGAGATAATATCAAGCATGTCATACATAAAGAAAGCAAAAGATCATTAAAAGACAAGAAAGGAAGAAAAGACCAAAATGGATGTCAGAAGAGACTCTAAAACTTGCTCTTGAACAGAGTAGCTGAAGCAAATGGAAGAAATGACAAGATAAAAGAGCTGAACAAAAGATTTCAAACAGCAGCTTGAAAAGACAAAGTCAATTATTATAATTAAATGTGCAAAATCTGGAGTTAGAAAACCAAAAGGGAAGAACACATTAAGCATTTCTCAAGCAGAAAGAACTGAAGATAACATTCAAGCCTTGAGTTGCAATATTGAAAGATTCTATGGGTAAAATATTGAGCAATGTAGGAAACATCAAAAGAAGATAGAAGGAATACACAAGGTTATTAAACAAAAAATAATTGGTTGATATTCACCTATTATTGGGTGGCATATGATGAAGAACAATGATATTGAAGAAGATGTACTGAAGGAATCGGTGAATTTCAAGGCTCCAGGAATTGATGAAATACACATTGTGATGTTTCAACAAACAGATGCAGCACTGGAGACACTTACTTGTCTATGCCAAGAAAAATGGAAAACAGCTACTTAGCCAACTGACTGGAAAAGATCCATATTGGTACCCATTCCAAAGAAAGGAGATATAGCAGAATGTAGAAATAATCAAACAATGTCATGCAATACTTTACATGCAAGTAAAATTTTGCTGAAGATAATTCAAAAATAGTTGCAGTAGTATATTGACAGGGAACTTCCAGAAATACAAACTGGATTCAGAAGAGGATATGGGACAAGGCATATCAATGCTGATCTCAGATGGATCTTGTCAAAAAGCCAAGAATATCAGAAATATCTTTTTTTTGTGTTTTACTAACTATGCAAAAGCATTAGACTCTGTGGATTATAGCAAATTATAGATAACATTGAGAAGAGTTCAATCTGCACACGAGGAACCCATACATAGACCAGCAGGATCTCATTCAAACTAAACAAAATAGGATACTTTATGGTTTAAAATAAGGAAAGATGTGTGTCAGAACTTTTTCCTTTTACTATACTTGTTCAATCTCTATGCTGAACAAAGAATCTGAGAAGCTAGAGGATATGAAGAAGAACAGAGAATCAATATTAGAAAAGGGCTCATTAACAACCTGAAATATGCAGGTGATACAATGTGGCTTGCTGAAAGTGAAGATGACTGGAAGTAATAACGGATGAACAATAAAAACTACAGGCTGCAGTATGGATTACACTTCAACATAAAGAAAATACTCAAAACTGGTCCAATAAACAGCATCACCATAAATGAAGAAAAATTGAAATTGTCAAAGATTTTGTATTACTTAGATCCACAATCAACACCAATGGAAGCAGCAGTCAAGAAATCAGATGCAGTATTTCACTGGAAAAATACACTGCAAAAGAACTCTTTTAACCACATGATCATATCAATTGATGCAGAAAAGGCATTTGATAAAATCTAACACCCATTTCTGATCAAAACTCTCAGCAAAATAGGAGTAGAAGGGACATTCCTCAACATAATAAAAGGCATTTATGCAAA
>NW_006922697.1:190296-192139 GCF_000298275.1 Orycteropus afer afer | reverse complement strand
CATGGTATTTTCAATTGCTTCATATGCATGTGAGAGCTGCACAATGAATAAAGAGGTTGAAGGAGAGAGTTGATGCTTGTGAATTATGGTGTTGGTGAAGAATACTGAAAGTACCATGGACTGCCAGATGGAAGAACAGATCTATCCTTGAAGAAGTGCAGCTGGAATTCTCCATGGAAGCAAGACTGGCTAGACTTCGTCTCACCTACTTTGGTCATGTTTTCAGAAGAGACTATTGCCTGGAGAAGGATATCATACTTGGTAAGGTGGAGGGGGTCATGAAAAAGGGGAAGTCACTCAATGAGATGGATTGACACAGTGACTGCAACAGTGTGCTTAGGGACGACAGGTATTGTAAGGATTGTGCTCAACTGGGCTGTGATTTTTTTCTGTTGTACATAGGGTCACAATGAGTTGAAGCCAACTCGATGGCACCTGACAACAACAAAAATGATGACAGAATCTACAGTCTCATTGGCAAGGGGTATAGATGTTGGAGGGTCTGTACAATGGACATTCTCCTATTGATTCCTTGTTATGGGACCAATATTTGTGAATAAATTAAAGAAAAAGAGTCTTCATGTTAATATGTATACATTTGGAGGACTTCTGGAATGATGACGGGATAGGCAGACCCTTCACAAGAAAGAAACAAGAAACTAATTGAAATACATACAAAGGATATTCCTGGAACCCTGAAATTTGAAGGGATAGCTATAGAAGTGGATTAAATACTGACTTTAGAAAATATCTCTCTCTGTATGTACATTTTTTAATCTTTGACAAGAAGCTGAATGAAACAAAAAAAAAAATGGAAACAAACAGGGGTTTGGACTGTCAAGTGGTCTGACAGTGTGGCCATTGTGAATATTTACAACCAGCATTCTGATTGGAGCAGCAACCTGATTATCAGCCACACTTTCAAAAGACTGCACAGCCAATCAGATTTGTAGTTGATAACCAGAACAGTGTGATATCCCCATTGTTCTACTTGTACTGCACAGCTTCCCAGAGAACAGTAGTGTGGCCACCTCCTACCCGCACACACACCCCTACTGCACTGGCATGAATTCCATGCTGTACCAGGCATCCTGTGATCAGCTCCTTTCTGGGTAGGCAGGATTGGGTTTTGGGACTAGGTGTCCTGTTCCAGCCACACTTAAGGATGGCAAGACAATTTTCTGAGAACTGGGGCCATATGCCTAGCTGCCATTTAGGAAAACAGTAACTTGTTCTGGGACCAGAAAACCTGCTCACAGCTGTTCTTTTGGTCAGCAGGAACTCTCTTTGGAGCTAGGTATCTTAATCTTCTTCACCTTTTGCACAGACAGGAACTTTCCCTGGGTCCCGATGACCTGACTTCAGACAGATTCTGGGCCAGTAGGAACTCCATCTGGGATCACTTGCCTTACCCTCAGTGGCCTTCTGGTTAAACAGGAACTAGTTGCAAGGACAGATGCCCTGTTCCAGTTGCCTTTTGGTCTGGCAGGAACTTTTACTGGGACCAGGTACTAAAATACAAATGTCTTTTGAGACTATAGGAATTCTGTCAGAGCCAGGTTCTATACCTAGCTGTCTTTTGGGACAAGAGTTTTGTCTGAAACCAGAAATTCCCAGCTGGTAGGAACTCCTTCTGAAACAAGATGCTTTGCTCCAAGTCACTGTTGGCACTGGCAGGAACTTTTCTGGGTCCAGGAACCCTACCACCAGACATATTCTAAGCCATTGTCATTTGTCTCAGATCTCAGGCATCCAGCCCCAAGTTGTCTTCTGGGTAGGCAGGAATTAGTTCTGGCACCAGGTGCTTCTCTTCATAGCCACTTTTGGACCAGTAGGAACTTTT
>NW_006922697.1:188399-189510 GCF_000298275.1 Orycteropus afer afer | reverse complement strand
TATTGGTTATATTTTTTTCTCTTTCTCTTTCTCTTCGTTTTTTTGTTATCTACATTGTCCTTTTCCTTTTAATCTATTGTTGTTGTTATATGCCGTCCAGTCGGAAACGACTCATAGCGACCCCTTCTTGGGTTTCTGAGACGGTATCACTATGAAAGTAGATTGCCTAACCTTCCTTCCAAGGAGTGGCTAGTGAGTTTGAACTGCCAGCTTTCTGGTTAGCAGTCATGTGCCTTAGGCACTATGCTACCAGAGCTGCCTTTAATATATTAGTATTTTCATTTTTGACTTTGTTATTTGTTTGTGCTTTTTATGTTTTTGATTCTCTTCTTTATATTTATCTATATATCTATATAGTCTTGTTTATCTATCTATCTATCTATCTATCTATCTATCTATCTATCATATATCTATCTATTTGGTGGTGTTGTTCCTTTGTGTTTTGTCCCACCTGCTAGGAGACAACAACTTTTTCCATATAACCCAACCACATCCACACATGCTGAAGCCCCATTCACTGGGAAAAGAACAATGATTACTTCTTCATCAATTGACCAATGGTAGACTGTGGTCCATACAAGCCAAACCTACCCTCAACTGCTCTAAACAAACAGTTAACAGAGATATATCCACCGATTATGATACTTTCTCAATGCCCACCAGGAGACAGTGGGAAGTGTTTAAATACTGCCAAACTAGCAAATAGAGTAGCACACCAGCCCTACTTGTGTGGATATATTAAAAGCAGAAAAGGTTAAAAAAATAAAATAAGTAAACCTGGGCAAATGACACCCACATGCAATCACCAATTAAATACAAATAAAACAATTTCACGATGTCACTGAGACAACTGAAAATATCTGCTCACACTAAGAATCTAGATAAAATACTACAAACAAGGTATCAGAATACAGAGCCAGAAAAACTCCTTGAGGAGGAAATGGCATTGGAACTCCCTGATAAGAAATTCAAAAGAAATTTATTAAGTTATTCTGATGGATTGGGGTGTATCAAGGAAATATATTGAGATGATATGAACAACACTGAGAAAATTAAGGAAAATACAGGCAACACTATAGAAGAATTTAGGAAACCAATGCAAAAAAAAAAA
>NW_006922697.1:179531-187509 GCF_000298275.1 Orycteropus afer afer | reverse complement strand
CTACCAGAGCTCCTAAAAAATACATATAAGAGATACTAAAGGGAGACCTTTAGGCAGAGACCGAGAAACAGTAGAAAACAAACTGTAGTTAACACACGTGACAACATAACCTAGAAACAAACCCAGATATAGAAGTATCCAAACTAAAATAAACTTGCAAGACTAAAAAAAAAAAGGATCCAGAGACATTAATTTGTAAACAAGGATGACTGCAAACCCAAAAGAGGGATACATATGTCATGGTAACCTAGTGCCACTTTGACAGGAATTTACCACAAATGGGATGGCATTAACAAACAGGAGTTTATTCTCTTACACTTTGGAGGCTTTAAGTCCAAGTTCAAAGTGCCAGGCTCTAGGGGCTGGGTGAAAGCCCCTCAGCCTTTGGATTTAGCTCTACCTCTTGCTCCTGGCCTACTGAAGCTAGAGGCTTTTCTTCACTCAGACAACTTCTGGCTGCTGAGGCTGACAAGCCCAAGACAGACAAGTAAAAAGGTACTGTCCCAATGTTATCACATGGCAGGCCATTAACTCAAGTCTTGTCCAAGGTTGGCAGAGCACGGCAGGCTTCTGAACAATGATGTGGCTACATGCAAGGTTATAGTAGTGTGCTATAGGCTAGAGACTGTTCTCCATGTCTTCTCCTTATATACAGGAAGCAGACCATATCCCTAAGGTAGCTACTAAGCTGCTCACAGTAGATTCCACCATGGAGTTGATTACCAGTCTTGTCATCAGGAATACTACATCTAGCTGCCCAGCCAATCAACCAGGCCCAACCAAGTTGACACACAAACTGAACTACCACAATTCCATCCTTTGTCAACTTGGTACCTGTACAGATCTACAGTAGGTGGCATCTGTACAGATCTCCTTCACTGAGTGGATCTAATCTCCTGGTTCCTGAGTGGTGACCTCACGCCCTTGGCCTGGTGAGCCCTGTTCCTCTATCTCTTGGGTATGGTAGCCTCTTGGGCAATGGTTTTGGATCCATCCCACTGGCCCAAATGAACGAGCAGCCCCACACTCCAGAACCAAGTTGGTGAAGGTCTGGCTCTTTGAAACCTGGGAGACTATGGTGGTTCCACCTGCAAAGGCCATGGTTCTACCCTTGAGGCTGAGGCAACTCTGCTTCCCGTTTCTTTGGTCTTTCCACTTATGCTCATTAATGTGAAAGGCAATCCATTCCACTGGAAATCTTCCTGACCTAAAGCATCCAGCTTTCTTGCTCTGTGGGCCTGCCAACTTGCTACTTCATTCATGAGTGTCTTTTCTACTAATTAATGCCCTAAGCCAATCCATTCCACCAGGAAGCCACCTGCACAATGGAATCCAGCTTTGTCTTCTGTGGGCTGGTAAGGCTATCACTGTTTCATGCCAGTTCACTTGGCTTTCCTCCTGCCATCTCTCATGCTGGTCTCTGGGCTCTGCTCCTGCCATCTCTCATGCAGGATGTGGGGTATCTCTGCCAGGGTCTCAGGTCAAGGACACACTCTAGTTCTGTTTCTACATTTTAGGTATCTGTCAGAGCAGAATCCCACTCTGTCGGTACCATATTCTGTTCTGGTTACATACTGCTGCTCTGACAGGAATATACTACAAATGGGATGGCCTTAACAAACAGGAGTTTATTCTCTTACAGTTTGGAGGCTTTAAGTCCAGGTTCACAGCACCAGGCTCTAGGGGCTGGGTGAAAGCCCCTCAACCTTGGACTTCAGCTCTGCCTCCTGCTCCCAGCCCACTGAAGCTAGAGGCTTTTCTTCACTCAGGCAGCTGCTGGCTGCTGAGGCTGACAAGCTCAAGATTAACAAGTAAAAGGCAGTCCTGATGTTACTAAACCATGTGGCAGATCATTAATGCAAGTCCTGTCCATGGTTGGCAGAACATGGCAGGCTGCTGAACAATGACATGGCTACATGCAGGGTCCAAGTGTGCAATAAGCTAGAGACTGCTCCACAAGGCTTCTCCTTATATACAGGAAGTAGACTATATCCCTAAGGCAGCTACTCAGCTGTTCACAGTAGATTCCCCATGGAATTGATTACCAGTCTCATCATGGGGAATATTATATCCAGAAACTCAATCAGGCCCAGCCAAATTGACACACAAACTGAACTACCACAACATAGTATAGTAGTACTCCTAAAAAGAAGACTGGTTAATAATACTGCATTGGTTCCCTTGTGCTACTATAACAGATATATTTTAAGTGGATGACTTAACAAATAGAAATTTATTCTCTTGCATTTTGTTGTTGTTGCTGTTATGTGCCGTCAAGTCAGACCCGACTTATAGGCACCCCTCCTTGGGTTTCTGAGGCAGTATCACTATGGAAGGAGATTGCCCAACCTTCCTTCCATGGAGTGGCTGGTGGGTTTGAACTGCCCGCCTTCTGGTTAGCACTCAAGTGCCTTAGGCACTCTTACAGTTTAGGAAGCTAGAAACACAAATTCAGAGTGTTGGCTCTAGGGGCTGGGTGAAGATCCCTTGACATTGAGCTTCAGCTCTGCCTCTTATTCCAGAACAACTGAAGTTGCTGTCTGCTGAGGCAGACAAACCCAAGGTTGGCAAGTAAAATGACACAATCCTAAGATCAACAGGCACATGGCAGACCACTGGTTCAAATTCAGGAAAAATCTTAATCTTGGTAGGCGGCATGGAAGGCTACTGATAAAAGACTCAGCCAAACATGGGACTCAGATATGCCAAAAATATAGACACCTCTCTCCATATATACACAAAGCAGGCCACACCTCAGAGGTAGCTGCTTTGTTGTTCACAGCAGATTCCACCATGGAGATGATTACAATCTCATTATTGGGAATACCTACATCCAGTGACCAGCCACTCAAAACCACAGTCCAGCCACGTTGAAAAACAACTAACACAGCTATTATTGTTCAACCACTAAAGCCAAAGATGAAAAATTGAAGATGTTTAAGCAAAGTTTGCAGTCTGAAATTGACCAAACATGCAATCAAGATGCATTGATAATTACCCATGATTGGAATGCAAAGTTGGAAACAAAAAAGCATTACTAGTTGGAAAATATGGCTTTGGTAAAAGAAGTGAAGCCAGGTACCATGAGACAGTATTTTGCAATACCACTGATTATTCTTTCCAATTTTTTTTTTTTTTTTTTCAAGTTAAGCTGCAATTACACCCATAGAATTCACCACAGGAATTACACAGGGATCAAATCTACTACATCTCTGTGGTAAGGCTGTGAAGAAGCTCAATATAATCAGTCAGAATAACACAAGGAGCTGAATCTAGAACAGATAATCAATTTCTCATGTGCAGGTTTAAGTTAAAGCTGAAAGAAATTAAGCTGAATCCATGATAGCCAAAACAAAATCCATGAGACCTTGAATATATCCCAACTGAATTTAGAAATAATCTGAAGAATAATTTTGATGCTCTGAACAAAAATGCCCAAAGATCAGAGGAGTTGTGGGATAACATCAAGAACTTCATACATGAAGAATGCAAAAGGTCATTAAAAAACAAGAAAGGAAAAAATAAGCAAAATGGAAGTCAAGAGAGATTTTGAAACTTGCTTTTGAACAGAGAGTAAATAGGTAAAGGGAACACATGATTTCAAAGATTGGCTAGAAAAGTCAAAGTTCTGTATTATAAAGAAATGGGCAAAGACCTGGAATTAGAACACAAAAGAGAAGAACACACCTGGAATTTCTCAAGCTGAAAGAACTGAAGAAAAAAAATTCAACCCTCAGTTTGCAATATTGAAATATTCTTTGGGAAGAATACTGAATTATGAAGGAGCATCAAAAGAAAACAAAAGAAATACACAGTCACTGTACCAAAAACAATTGGTGGATGTTCCACCATTTCAGGAGGTAATACATGATCAAGAACTGATGATATAGAAGAAAGCAAGCCAAGCTGCACTGAGGGAATTGGTAAAAAAAAAAAAATAAAAAAAAAAGCCTCCAGCAACTGAGAGAATACCCTTTGAGATATTTTAATAAACAGATGCAATACTAGAGATACTTGTTCATTTATGTCAGAAAATCTGGAAGACAGATACCTGGACAATTATAGTTGTGCTTATTCCATTGAAAGGTGATCTAACAGAATGCAGAACTTATTGAAAAAAATCATTAATGTTACATATAATAAAATTTTGTTGAAGATGATTGAAAAACTGTTGCAGTAGTATATGAACATGGAACTGACAGAAATTCAAGCTGGATTGAGAAAAGAATGCAAAGAACAAAGGATTCTGTGATGGTTGGAGCTATGTATTAACTTGGCTGGACAACAGTTCTTTGTGGTTTAAGCAATTGTGATGTGGGTTATTCTCAGGATGGGATTAGATGTGTATGTTTTGAACAGTCAATCCATTGTTAGGGAGTTTCCCTAGGGGTGTGGCCTGCTTTCAATATATTCATGGACATCCCAGGAAAAGAGATACTCTTCTGTGAATCAGAATACTGTTGTGTTGCCTACAACTGGCTGTGAGTGAAAAATCTACTATTTAGCCTGGAGATCTTGGATTCCCCATTCAGTGGAGTCAACAGCTGGTATGGTGTCTGCCAACCTTGAGCTCATCAGCCCCTGCAGCTGCATGAGTCAGTAAAAGCCTCCAGCTTGACATTTGATCCAAGAACTTGGGACTTGCCAGCTTCTATAAGTGTGTGAGCCATTTTCCTAAGTTAAATTTCTCTTTTTCCTTATGTGTATATAAGCTTTACTGGGTTTGCCTGTCTAGAGAACCTAGCCTAACACAGATTCTATTGGTGATGGTCAGATGGATATTCACTGAAAACAGAGAATTCAAGAAAGATATTTACCTTGTATTATTGACTATGCAAAGGCATTTTACAATGTTGATCATAACAATTTATGTATAATGTTGTTATGAATAGGAATTACTGAGCACTTAATTGTACTCATGTGGGACCAATACATAGAATCAGAAGAATTTATTCAAGTAGGACAAAGGCATACCAAATGAATTTAAATCAGTAAAGGTGCATAAAAATGTTCTATTATTTCATTATAACTATTGCATCTGTATGTTGAGCTAATAATCTGAGAAGTGGGACTACATGTTGAAGAACACAGAATCAGGACTGCAGGAGGACTCTTTAAGAACATGTGATATGCAGAGCTATGCAGAGGACACAGCTTTGCTTGATGAAAGTGAAGATGACTTGAAACACTTATTGATTAAGAACAAAAACTACACAGCCTTTAGGATGCATTACAACTAAACATAAATCCTCACAACTAGCCTGGTAAGTGACATCACAATAAATGGAGAAAAGTTTGAAGTCATTATGGATTTCATTTCACTTGTTTCCACATTCAATACACAAGGAAACTGAAATTAAGAAATCAAACGACATATTGCACTGGGTACATTTATTGCAAAAGATCTCTTTAAAGTGTTAAAGGGTAAAAGTGTCACTTTGAGAACTAAGGTTTGTCTTAGTCTTATCAAAGCTATGGTATTTTCAATACTTTTATATGCATGTGAAAGTTTTAAACTGAATAAGGAAAACCAGGGAGCTCTGGTGGCATAGGGCCTAAGACATTTAACTGTTAACCAGAAGGCTGGTGGTTCAAACCCACAAACTCCTCAGAAGGAAGGTTGAGCAATCTGCTTTTGCAGTGATACTGCCTTGGAAACCCAAGGAAGGGTCACTATGAGTTGGATCAAGCTCCATGGCAGTGGGTAAGGAAAACTAAAGAGGAATCAATGAATTTTAATTTGGTACTGGAGAAAAGTACTGAAAATACAGTGTTGTTGTTGTTATGTGCTGTTGAGTTGGCCCCAACTCATAGCAATAGAATGCTAGAAAATTGAACAAACCTGTCTTGGAAAAAGTAAAATAGGAAAGCTCCTCAGAAGCAAGAATGGTCATACTTTATCTCTCCTACTTTGTTCATGTGCTCAGAAGTGACTAGCCACAGGAGAAGTATATAATTCTTGTAAGGTAGAGGATCTACCAAAAAGGGGAAGACCATCTAGGAGCTCTGGTAGCATAGTGGCTAAAGCACTTGACTGCTAACCAGAAGGCTGGCGGTTCAAACCCACCAGCCACTCCTCGGAAGGAAGGTTGGGCAATCCTACTTCCGTAGTGATACTGCCTCGGAAACCCAAAGAGGGGTCGCTATGAGTCGGGGGTCGACTCGACGGCACATAACAACAACAACAACAACAACATCAATAATCTATATTGACATAGTGGCAGCAATGATGGGTTCAAACATAATAAAGATTGTGATTATGGTGCAGGATCAGGCAGTGTTTCATTCTGTTGTACAAAGCTTCTCTATTAGTTGGAGCAGAGTGGACAGACCCTAAGAAGAAAAAATGGTGTTGTTACAGAACTTCCCAATGGACAGGCAGTCAAGGTTATATTGAGATAGAATGGACCATTTTAAACTTTGGACAATAATAATAAGTTGTAAAGTGTAAATGCAAAGAAAATTTAAAAAAAAATTCTCAAAATAAAAAAGAGGAATAGCTCAAATATTTAGTAAATACTAAACCAAATATCAATGAAGGTAATGATTTATGAAACCATAAACAAAATGATGACAGCATAGAATGCTTTATGGAACAAAGAAATAAGCAGCACCACAGAAAAGCACATAACAAAGTGTCAGCAATTAGTTCACACCTGTCAATAATTACACTGAATGTAAATGGACTAAGTGCACCAATATAGAGACAGAGAGCTATAGAATGGACAATGAAATATGATCTCTCATTTTGTTGTCTACAAGAGACACATCTTAGACACAAACACAAAAACAGACTAAAAACCAAAGTTGGCTGATATATATCAAGCAAACAGCAATCAAAAAAGGCCAGGAGAGGCAATATTAACTCACGTAAAATCGACTTAAAAGCAAAAATCTGGCAAAGGGACAAGAACTTTCTGTAATGATTAAAGGATCAATTGAGCAATAGGAATATAACATAATAAACTTTTACTCACCTAATGAAAGTGCCTCAAAATATATCAATCAAACTTAAACAGAATTGAAAGAAAAATAGGCATCTCCACAATCATAGGAAAAGACTTGATACACCACAATCACTGAAGGATAGAACAAATAGAAACTCAATAAAGACACAATTTCACAATCAGCCAAGTTGATCTTATAGACATATACAAAACACTTCACACAAAAACAGCAAATATTCATTCTTTTCCTATGCAAATAGAACTTTCTATAAAATATAGTATAAGACAGACCACAAAGTAAACCTCAATAAATTTAAAAATATTGAAATACTCCAAAGCATCATCTCAAATCACAATGGTATAAAATTAGAAATCAACAATAGGAAAATGAAGAACGAAAAACAAAACAAAAGAAACAAAAAAAAATTTCAAGGAAAATCAATAACCTGCTCCTTATAAACAATTGGAAAATAGGATAAAAATTAAATTAAAAAATTTCTTGGCTCAAAAGAGAATAACAATACAACATATTAATATCTTTGGGACATAAGGAAAACAATGCTCAGGGAAAAATTTATAGCAATAAACAAAAACATCAAAAAGAACAAAGATAAAATCAACACCTTAACTAAACATCTCTAACAACTAGAAAGAAAGCAACTAAAAGCCTAATGTCACCAAAAGAAAGGAAATAATAAAAATTTGTGCAGAAATAAATGAAACAGAAAAGCAATAGAAAAAAATCACAAGACTTGAAGTTGGTACATTAAAATAATTAATAAAATTGACAATCTACTGGCAAATTTAAAAAAGAAAACAATAAGCAGATGCAATTAACATGAATAAGAAATGAAATGGATGACATCACAGCACAAACAAATGAAACAAAAGGGATATTATTATTATACTCTGAAGAACCATAAACACACACACACACAAACATACAAATTGAAAGCCTAAAAGAAATAAGCAGATTTCTAGAAACACAGTAATGGCCTAAACAAACACAGACTAAGGTAGAAAAATTAGAA
>NW_006922697.1:178262-179431 GCF_000298275.1 Orycteropus afer afer | reverse complement strand
AATTCTACCAAACATTCAGAGAAGAGCTGAGACCAATTCTACAAAAACTATTCCAGAACATAGACTAGTATGGAATACAACAAATTTCATTTTATTAGACAAATATAACCCTGATTTCAAAACCAGGAAATGACACCACTGAAAAGGTAAATTACAGACAAATTTTCCTCATGAATATAGATGCAAAAATTTCAACAGAATCTTACCCAATAAAATGTAACAATATATCATAAAAATAATATACCATGACCAACTGGAATTTGTACTATGTAGGCAAAGTATGGCTCAAAATTCAAAATCCAATCAACAAAATCCATCACATAAATGAATAAAAAAGAAGTACATGACTATCTCAACCAATGTAGAAAAGATATTTTATAAAATCCATCACAAATTCCTGATAAAAACTTTAAGCAAAATAAGTATAGAAGGAAAATTCCTCAGTATAATAATGATCATATATATGCAAAACCAACAACAAACATTCTCAGTGAGGTGGTACTGAATGCACTCACATTGCAAATGAAAAGCAGACAAGGATGCAGTCAATCACCACTTCTATTTGTCATTGTATTGGAAGTCTTAACCAGGGCATGAAGGCAAGAAAGGGAAACAAAAAGCAACTACATTGGTAAAGAAAAAGTAGAACTATCGCTATTTCCAGATGATATGATCCTATACGTACGAAATCACAGAGACTCAGCAAGAAACCTACTGTAACTAATTGAAGGAATAAGCAAAGTGCTAAGATCCAACATTAACATGCAAAAATTACTTGGGTTCATTTCTATCAAACAGAGAGATCTCTGGAAAGGAAATAAGGAAAGCAATAAAACTTTACAATAGTACAAAAAAGATAAAATATTTAGGAATAAATCTTACCAGGGACACAAAAGCTTATACAAATAAAACTATAAAACACTACAAGAAGCTATAAGAGATCTACATAAATGGAAGAATATATCATGCTCTTGACTAGAAAAACTGAGCATTATGAAAATGACAATACTATCCAAAGCAATCTTAAGTTTTAATGCAATCCTGATCCATATACACCAATATTCCTAATAAAAACAAAAACCAAACTCACTCTCATCCATTTGAGTCAGACTCAAAGTGACCCCTCCTTGGGCTTCCAAGGTGGTATCTCTATGGAAGTAGATTTCCCA
>NW_006922697.1:177343-177842 GCF_000298275.1 Orycteropus afer afer | reverse complement strand
GGCAAAAAGCTATTAAGTGGAGAAGAGATAGTCTCTTTAACAAATGGTGCTGGTGAGACTGGGTATCCATTTTCAGAAAATTGAAATAGGATCCATATTTCATACCATATAAAAATACTAAATCAAGATTGATCAAAGGCTTAAATGTAAAACCTATAGCAATGACTTTCATCAAAGATAAAATAAGGACAAACATACAAGTTCAGTTCATGGCACAAATAAACTATCAAACATATCAGAAAGTGCACTCATGGCAGGAGATAAACCAGATGACTCTGGTTTTTAGATTTAAATTCTTATGCACAGCAAAAGATCTCAAATCAAAATATTTGGCAAGGACATATCCAAAAAGGGGATAATCTCTGACATTTACAGAAAACTGCCATATTTCAACATCAAAAATAGTAAATATCCAATTAAAACATTGGTAGATAACATGAACAGATACTTCACCAAAAAAGATATTCAGGTGCCCAACGAATACATGAATAAATGCTCA
>NW_006922697.1:176400-176939 GCF_000298275.1 Orycteropus afer afer | reverse complement strand
CACCTCATTATAAGGATGGAATTTGAGGATATTATGCTGAGTGAAATAAGTCAATGACAGAAGGAAAATTACTGACAATTATTGAGTCAATTAAAAGTTTCAACGGAAATTTGAAAAATACACATATAGCTAAAAACACATATTGGCTTGGGTGAAGGTAAAGGCAATATTCCAAATGCAGGTGACCAGCATAATATCACTAAGGAAAAGGAAGACATGGAGAAGTTCTAAAAAGGTACAGACAGCAAAAGTAAACACTACTACATATACAATAGGGCCTCATAAGTAATAATAAAAATTAATTTATGGATGGATACATAGATAGATAGACAAGATGATCAGTTATGTATTAACAAAAGGGTCAAAAGGTCATTACCCTCTCTCCACCCGATCCCTCCGGGGTTCCGGCTTCACGCTGAGAAACAGTCCCTGGGTGGCTCTTGCTATGGCGGACTAGGCAGAAGGATTGCACAGACCCTCTTCAACAAAGAAAAGGGAAACCAATTAACACAGACACAGAAGATAATCTTGGACCCCTG
>NW_006922697.1:165702-169540 GCF_000298275.1 Orycteropus afer afer | reverse complement strand
TAAAAAAAAAAAAAAAAAAGGTCATTACCAAGGACCAAATACAGGCTTTGCAGACAATATTTCTACATATGTTTCTGTAGGTGCTATAACAAAGTCCATATATATAACAGAGCTATCTTTTAGACACAGCCAAACACCTTGCGGGAGTGAGTTCTTCGAACTATGGGCTCAGAACCACAGTTGTGGGAAACTTCAAACTCAACTGGCATAACAGTACACAAAAACATTGCTCTAAATCCTACTTAGGTGAAAAATGACTGAGATCTGGAAATCTTGGGAGTAGTCATCTAAGATGCTGCTTTGATTTCTTCATCTGGAGCAAATAAGAGGGAAGAAAATTAAAGACACATAGAAACAATTACGTCAATAGACTAGTGGCTCATGGGAATCTCGGCCTAAAATCCCTGAGACAAGAATAACTAGATGTTGCCCTTCTACCACCGCCAACCACTCAAAAAGACATCAGAATTGGAGATCCTGGATAGAGTGAACAAAAAATGTGGAATAAAAGAAAAGAAATAACAAGATCAGGCTTGTTTGATAAAGATGAGTAAAACTCCTGAGGCTATGGCCCCAGTTTATCCTTCTGGCTTGGAATTTAACTCTCTCTTGGAGATTAACTTTCAACCAAAAAATAGCCAGGTCTACAAGGTGAGAAATTATACTAAGGAAGTATACTGTTTAGTAAAAGCAACCACAGGAGATCAGAAGGGCAGAGCTTGTGCAGGGGTAAAGCTAAAGAGGCAGAAATTCATAGTAAGGGACAAAAGGTAACCATAGAGAAAAGGTAACCACAGGGCACAAGTGGGAAGAGTGTTGTTACATTGTGTGGAAGGCAATGGATGTCACAAAACAAAATGTTTATGAACTGCTGAATAGAAAATGAATTTTCTCTGTAAATTTTCACTCAAATCACAGTAAAAAGTTAAATAAATATTTGTTGTTTTTATGTGCCGTGGAGTCGGACCCGACTCATAGCGATCCCTCCTTCATTTTCCAATGCGGTATCACTACAGAAGTAGATTACCGAACCTTCCTTCTGCAGAATGGCTGGTGGGTTTGAATCGCCAGCCTTCTGGTTAGCAAGCAAGTGCCTTAGGCACTACTATATGCTTACTAAAGGACAGATGTCTATTTGCCTAAGGCACACTGGTGATGCACTGTTTAAAACTTTTGGCTGCTAACCTGAAGGTCTTTGGTTTGAACTCACAAGCTGCTCAGTGCGAGAAAAAGGAGTGCTTCCGTAAAGATTTATAGCCTTGGAAACACTGTGGGATAGTTCTAATGTGCCCTATAGAATCACCATGAGTTGGAATTATCCTGTTAGCAGGTGATTTGTTTTTTTGGTTTGGCCCATTTGCCTTATAAAATTACCAATTGGATACTCTCACATGGAAGGCTTAAGTATCTAAACACTTTTTTCTGGGGGGTCAGCTTGCTATGGACTGGATACCCTAGTATAGTATAAACTAAGTGTGAAGCAGCAAGTTAGACACTATAGCAGCTGGTCAATCTTCATTGCATCACAAATCTAAAGTGATTCTATGGGACAGAGAGTATTGGCAAGGTCGTTAATTCAGAACAAAGTGCCAGGGTAAAAAGTTGTTTCAATTATAGGGTAACTTGACTACAGGTCTCACTTACTGTGGGATTGAGGTGTCACAGATCAGCAAGGCAACCATAAAAGCCACTGAAATATGGTCTTTTTCAAATTAGAAATTTTTTACCATTTTTTCTGACATTTCTTCTTTAATCCTGGTCATGTTTCTTGCATATATGATTGGGATCAGTATGGCTTTCAAATAGTCAGTATAAGATATCAAATTTTTTGTAGAGGTACCAGTTATCCAAACCTAATGCATTATCTGCCACTTTGGTTTGCCTTAAATTTTTAAGGATGACTTTTCCAGCTATTTTAAAGTTGACTATACATTCAAATTTCTGCTGAAGTCTCAACTACATTCCACAAGAAGTTGTTGAGCACAAAAGCTGTCAAGTAATTTGGCCAATATTTTTCAGATGATTGTGACTTTCAGGGATGAGAAACAGATACAATAGAGATGGTATGTATTCTTTATTTTTCTCAAAGACAATAAACCATTGTGTCTTAAAGAGAAAAATAATGTATTAATCAAAATATTACCTGCCATAGATTTAGGCATGAACTGCTAGAAGAATGAACAAGTCTGTCTTGCAGGAAGCACGATTAGAGTGCTCCTTAGAAGCGAGAATGGCCAGACTTAGTCTCTCATTCCTTTGTCATGTTGTCAGAAAGGACTAGCCTTTGGTGAAGAATATCATGCTTGTAAATGGGAGGGTTGGAGAAAACAAAACAAAACAAAACTGGAAAGACACTTAACAAAATGGATAGATACACTGATTGCCAAATATGACAATGATTGTGAGGACTGCACAGGGCCAGGTAGGGTTTATTCTGTCATACATACACAGATCTGTATGAGTTGGAACAGACTCAGCAACTTCTAACAATAAATGTGTCTACCCAGGACTTGGGAAAGTATGTCATAAACCAATCTTAGCTAATTTTAATATTTAATCAATTTAAGATCGCCAGTTCTGAACAGTTCTATTCAAACAACTGAAAATGGAAGTAGCAGAAAATGATTTTATTTATACTTCAAGGACATTTTTCCTTCATTTAATAAGGGGGAAAAAAAGAAAAAAAAAAAACCCACCCTGTAATTATGATGTCATCAGCTACGTTATTCTACAGGTTTTTTGTTTTGTTGTTGTTGTTTGGTAAGTCACAGAAAGTCTGAAACTTACTTTTTAAAACCTTTTCCCTCAATCTTTTACAGTTTTAACAAAGGCCAGAATTGTGGTTGACTTGGTGAGAGGTGCACCATTTATGACAGGAGAGAATTCAGATTGCTCAGTGGTTTTTGTAACAGATGTGAGATAAGACATTACAGTTAGTTTGATGAAACAAAATCATTCAAATTACTGAGGAAACATTAAATAGTTGAGTCTCAGGAAATTAAAGTGAACACATTGTTAATATTTTATTCAATTTTATATAGGACTAAGTGAACAAATTTCATGCAATTTCTTAAATACAATGAGATAACTTTTTAAATTATATGTAAATCATGCTATAGAGAACAAAATGTAATAAGACAAAAGAAAACAATTATCAAATATTTACTATTATTATTTAATTTTTTACTCAAGTCTAAATAGATGTTTCCCCTGTATCTGAAGTGAAATAACAAATATTTGACCATCTATATAGTTATAAATAGCTTTGAAACATGTATATGATATAAATTGGGACTTTGCTGAATTTTGGGAAATAAAATTGACCTAAAATATGACATCTCAAAGTAGTCATAATCAGTAAACTGTGAGACAAAGATGCATAGAATAAAGATCTTGGTAAATTTTCAATAATGACTAAAAGATCAATGACAGTCGAGAGCAGGAGAAACCAGGATGACATGGAATGATATAAGAACATGTCAGTAGAGATGTGACAACTTTACTTAATCATAAAAGAAGTATAACATGCTACTAAGAGCAATTCAGACATGATATTGAATGCCATAGAGCAAGAGAGTCAGAAATGCAGTGAGTGGTAGGTGCTGCCCATGATGACAGAATATATTCAAATGTAATAACTAGACTAGGGACTTTTTTTGTTTTTGTTTTTGTTTTTTTTTTCTTTTGGTGGTGGTAGTGGGGTAATTGGAGTACACAGAGTTAGGGAAAAGGACAACACTTTTCATACATCATTGCTGACCTACTGTGCTATGTAACATTACCAATAGTCCAGAGAGAAAGTGTTCCTGTTCATATAAGAAGAATGGAGGGTAATTCA
>NW_006922697.1:162225-164972 GCF_000298275.1 Orycteropus afer afer | reverse complement strand
GATACTCAAGCTGTACCTACTTTGTTGTTGTTATGTGCCATTGAGTCAGACCGGACTCATAGCGACCCCTCCTTGGGTTTCCGAGGCAGTATCACTACGGAAGTAGATTGCCCCATCTTCCTTCTATAGATGTGCAATTATTAGTAGTTCTATATTTAGTCACAAAATGTCTATTTTCATGATAAATTTCATGACATCAATAGACAGAGATAAATATAGATGTAAAGATAGTTGTAAACCAATTGTCAGCAAATACATACTGTCCCTTTAGAACAGAGTAGAACTGGCTCATAGGATCTCAAAGGCTGCAGTTTTTACAGAAGCAGACTACCCCATCTTTCTCCCACTGAGGGGATGGTGGATTGGAATCATTGACCTTTGCACTAGGAGCTTATTGCTTACCCAGTGTGCCATGAGTGCTCCTTAAAGAATTCATAGGAATAATTTCTTTAGACATATAGAAAACATACCTATATATAAACATTTTTATATAATACAACACTTCCTATATGTATATGTGTGTGTTACATGCATATGTGTGTATGTATTAATTTCTGTGTATGCATAGGTATGTTCTCTAAATGTCAATAGAAAATTATTCTTATGAATACTTCTGAATCTTCCTGTGAAATCAGGTTTAGAGGATTGCAAAATAACTCATATCATACTTGCTGTAAACATGTTTTATGGCATAAAAGATTTCTAAGTGCTACTTTTACGTCTGTGTTTCTCAGGCTATAGATGATTGGGTTTATCATTGGGGTAATGATCCCATTTATCATTGAGATAAGCCTATCTCTGGTTGAGGAGTGATGACTGGAGGAGGGACGGACATAGTTAATTATCACTGTGCTGTAGAACAAACAAACCACAAGGAGGTGGGAAGCACATGTGGAGAAGGCTTTATGTTTCCCTTCCGCTGATCTAATCATCAGGATGGTGGATATGATGTAGACATAGGAGATACCAGTGATCAGGAAGGTGCTGATTCCTAAAATACCTCCTAGCACTAAGGCAAGCATTTCTGCCACATACGTAGAAGAGCAGGAGAGGGCCACTACTGGAGGGATGTCACAATAATACTGGTTGACTCGATTAGACTTACAGAAAGAGAGACGGAATGTGAACACTGTGTGCAGTACAGAGTGCAGAAACCCTGCTGCCCAGGTAGTGGCCATGAGCTGGACACAACGCCACTTTGTCATGATGAGGGTGTAACGAAGGGGAAAACATATGGCCACGTACCTGTCATAGGCCATGACTGTGAGCAGGAAGACTTCAGTCCCTAACAGGGCCACAAGGAGAAAGAGCTGCAAAGCACATCCAAGAAAAGAAATGCTTTGTTTCTTAGTTAAGAGGTTCTTAAGCATCTTGGGGACAGTAGATGATGGGCAGAATATGTCCAAGAGGGACAGATTTGCCAAAAAGTAATACATGGGTGTGTGGAGCTTTTTTTCAGTCCCAATGGCAAGAAGAATGGCCCCATTTCCCACCAAAGTGACCTGATAGATGACAGCAAAGACCACAAAGAGAGTGTAGCGCACCTCAGGGAGGTCAGAGAGTCCTAGGAGGATGAACTCTGTGACAGTGGTTAAGTTGTAGACATCCATCTCCTCTCTTCATGGGACAATTTCTGGAAGGAATGAAGCCAAAGGACACAGGTTAGGCTCAAACCCAAGGAGCCCAATAATGACAAACACTTGGGAAATAATGAGTGTGTGGTTGATAATAAATTATACTCTTGTTATGTGCCATTGAGTTGAACCCAACTCATAGCAACCCCTCTTGTCTTTCCAAGGTAGTATCACTACAGAAGTAGATTGCCCAATCTTCCTTCTGAGGAGTGGCTGGTGGGTTTGAACTGCCAGTCTTCTGGTTAGCAGTCAAGTTCCTTAGGCACTATGCTACCAGAGGTCTTGGTCCTATTTTAATTAGATATTTCAAGTATTGCAATCACCACATTCATGATGATTCTTATCCTCGTATCCTTAACAAGATCCTTTTTAAAATTTCACCTTCTTTATTAATCCGTGTTTGCACCTTAAGCAGTAGAGATTTCACAATTCAACGAAAGATGATAAGAAGACGTCATCCCTGCTTAGAAACTGTATTTTTCCTTGTAAGGTTTCCTTATGTATAGTTTTATGTACTATCTCAATACTAAATACATTGCAGGTAGAAGCTGTGTTCTGTTCCTTGATATACATTAACAACTGTTAGTAACTAGCAGACTCAGGGTAAAAGGTAGATATATAATGTTGATTGCAGAAATGACTGAATTGTGTTAGGTGCTGTGAAAATATGTTCCTCCATAACTTCAAAATCATGATAATTTAAACATAAACATTGTCATCATATTTCCTAAAATATTTAACAAACTTATTTTATTTCATAAAACTCATATTTTATGTGTAAAATGTAAATGAAACCCAGTTGATCTTATCTGAATGTATTCAAACAGGAAACAAGATATAATAATATCTGTATTCAACTCTGCTAACCTAAAAACTTACTTTTTTACCATTTGTCCAAGAATACCTAAGGAAATATGGATTTCAAATTTGTATGTGCTTGATCATATATAATTCATATTTAGTCTTTGTTAAGTTTCTAATTACATTTGAATGTAACATAATAACCCTAATACTCACTATATTCCAGATGAATCAGTAAAAGACTGAAAGGCTACAAATGAGTACTTCTGTAGATTTTTTACATCACATTAAAACTTTTTTTTTTTTTTTTTT
>NW_006922697.1:158714-162125 GCF_000298275.1 Orycteropus afer afer | reverse complement strand
ACTACAACAAGTGCATGACAGAAATTTCTAAGGGACTTATTTATTTTGCCTGATGAAAAACTGGGAATGATTTCTTGGCTTATATAAAATTAGATATATAAATAATGCAAAATATCCATAATCATTTTTTTATACAATGAATAATATTTTATATCACCTTTTTTCTTCCCTTCACTACTTAAAAAAATCGCGGAAAGAACCCGGGTTGTGTTGTTAGGTGCTGTTGAGTCAGTCCTGACTTATTCTTCCTCAAACCCTGATGGCCTGTTCTTTGTCATATAGTTCAGCCTCTTGGATTGTTTGCTCAGCAACAGACATATTTAATATGCTGTTAGGATACAACTCTGATGAACATCTTTCTGGATTTTAAATCCCTGTACTCTAGAACAAGGGGGCTGAGTATTTGGGAAATATTACTATTCTTTCTTTTAACAGAACTAAACACTTCCTTTTTATTGTATTGGAAAAAAAATATGAATGTTCTTTTAATTATGAGATATAGAAAATAAAAATATTGTAAAAACCACAAAGTGCTGAATAACATTCCTCAATCCCCCAAAGTTTGCTGAATGAGTGAATGAAAAAATATTGAAATAAAGAAAAAATACTGGATGCGTCTATTCTCAAATATTCCAGATTCCAAAGGGCAATTACATTTCCTAAGGCATTTGACTGCTAATCAGAAGGCTGGAGGTATAACCCACCAGCTACTCCTCGGAAGGAAGACTGGCAAGCTACTTCCTTAGAGACACCACCTAGGAAATCCAAGGAGGGTCACTATGAGTCGGAATCAACTTGACACAGTGAGTTATTTTTTTTTTCTATATTTATATAGTCATGCTTTGAAAATATAATAGTAAGCTTAAGAGATTAGAAAACCACTTTTATCACAAGAATTAATATTTTGAAACAGATAATATTAAGTTGCATATTTAAAACTTGTTCTTTTTTTTGAAATTTACTTATAAATTTCACTTCTATTTTCTAAACAAATAAGAAACAAATCAATAACTACCTGACAAAAGACCCAGACTGGCTCTACATCATGCTACATGATTAAGGTATCCTTTAAATAATTAGAATATAGTTTCCCTAAAGTTTGCCATTTGTTATTTATATTGTTTTATCAAGTTTACAGTCTTGGCATAACAAATATAAAAAATTATTCAATTTGGAAGAAAATTATATTTATATTAACAACCCCCTATTTTTGAAGCAAATAGAATTAAATCTCATGAATTTGTTCATTTAACCACAAAAATAGGATTCATGTTTTTGGCAATATGTTGCTGAAGACTAATTTTTCTTATTAACCCAATAGATCCATAACTAATTTATAATCAGAAAATTCCATATGAAATGTGAACTTTCTATCTGCTTTGAGATCATTTGTAAATTTAAGCATATAAGGACATTAAGAAAACATATTGCGATCAGCTTTTATAATAGTCATAGGTAAAGATGTAATGAGAATCTAGAATAAGATTTATCCTAGATGATTACTTGGATTTAGAAAATGATTTTTTTTTCTTTCTATTTCTGTCTTTTCCTTTTACAGTTAGTCAATGACAAAAGTGCCATATAATTTTTTTTATTTTTGAACAATTAAATATTTCAACATTCCACTCTATAGAGAAAGAAAAGAAATTAATTAAGCAAAATCATCACTGATAGATCTTATACCTTAAGATAAAATAAAATTATAATTTGTTTGGTATATTACCTTCAAGGAAACAGTACATTTATATTTTCTTAGAAAATTAGGAGGTTGCTGAATTTTTTAAAAAAATAAATTTTATAACCTTCCATTTCAATCCAATAGGTTGATGACTAATAAGTTAGAAGAAGAAAAAAAGTAAACTTCTAAAGTGTTATTTCTCTACCTGTTTTCTGAAATCCTGATGACATACTGGAGCCAATTATCTACTGAACATAAATCCAGGTGTGTGGTAAGAAGCATTCATATTAGACACAGCAAATATTTGCGTAAGGACAATTTGAACACACATCTAGACAAGCATGCACATTAATAAAGTAATTCTTATACAGTTATTTACTCAGCCAACATAAAATATTCAAAAGTGCTCATTTTTTCCTACCATAGTGGAAGCTATGATATTTGGCTTTAACCAGTTTCCTACATGTCTAAAATTTCACACTATATTTACATTTTTGCAAACACTAATTTTTCATCTAAATTAGAATGTCCAGAATTTAACATAAAATTTTCTTGTGTTTTCTGTTTCAAATTTCATTACCAATTTGAAGTTTCCACAAGAACAAAGTAAAATGATCCAACCAACAAAAATGCAACAGTAAAGAATAAACTGCTCATTTATATGAAAAGCTCCTATTGGCATTTATTCTGTAGCTCAGATTATGCCCATTTTCCCCAAGGGGGGAGGGAAATTAGAACTCTAAAGAGAATATGCTTCTCATCTTGATAAATCTAAATTACTGTCAACATAATAGGCACACACTTTATAGTTAAACTTTTAATATAAACTGAAAAATAATCTGAATTTTAGAGAGTGTCAATTTTCTTTCTTGCATTGGTCCAGGTAAAAAAAATAAATAAATCTTTCCCAAAAATTGTATTACAAGACAAAACTAAAGAATAAATTATTACATTATTTTTTCCTGTCATTGAAATAATCATTCCTGAAACATACAATTAACCATCAATTTTTAATATTCTCTATTATCCATAAGTTAACAATATTTTGATTCATTGTTATACCTATTTATATTGTTAAGACTATTTGCCATGCACACAAGAAAATAAATGGTATTCAACCTTTTAGGCACAAATTGAGTAAAGCATGAATTTGATTTCAACTGTAACAACCAACTTGATTAAACATAGGAAATATAAGACAATAGATATAATAAAAGCATTATTATAATCAAATGATTTATGCTTGAAATATAAGAGCTCTGGTGGCATAGTGCCTAAGGCATTTGACTGCTAACCAGAAGGCTGGCAGTTCAAACCACTCACTCCTCAGAAGGAAGACTGGCAATCTTCTTCTGTAGTGATACTGACTCAGAAACCCAAGGAGGGGTCGCTATGAGTCGAATCTGATTTGACAGCAGTGAATTTTAATAAAAATGATGTATGCTTGAAATATACATTACAATAATTCTAATTCTAATAAAACATCAGTAAAATACTTTACAATAAACTTTCTTTTATTCTGCATTCCATTTTTACAATTCTTATGTTTCATAATGAAAATCCTACTACTCAAGTATATTACCATTTTCTTCATCTGCTCTTGCTTACAATAAATACTCTTAATCTTTTAATTGTTATATCAGAACCACTACTATTACAAACAAATTTCAAGCTTACTTAATTCTTTTTTGTCTATAGAACATATTTCACTAAATTTGTGTGTACAGAATACT
>NW_006922697.1:156048-158331 GCF_000298275.1 Orycteropus afer afer | reverse complement strand
TATAGAGAAATATATTATTTTTTATTAATTAATAATAAATGTAATATTTTTTTACAACTCTGAAGGATACCCTACAATGTGATCTTGTTAATTATATGTCATAATTTTTAATATATAGAGATATGTAATAATGGTGGCTATTCTTCATACCCTTACCCCTGGAAAATTCTGTTATATTCCCCAATGCCCCAAGACCAGACTATTTTCATCTCAAGAATATTATGGAAAATAATATTGTGAGAACAAACTTCTCACAGAGTTTTCTTTTGATCAATATAGGATCTTTGATATTTATTCAATTTGTTATAAATATTAACAGTTTGTTTTTTTTTTTTTTTCCTTTCTATTTTTAAACTATATTCTATTACATGGATGTACCAAAGTTGGTAAAGTTGGTTATCCATTCTCACCCCCAACCCTTTTTTTTTTTTTAATTGTGATTTGGGTGAAAGTTTACAGAACAAATTCAGTTTCCATACAGCACTTCACATGCACTACTTTCAAAAGTAGGAAGTGGAACAATGTTTTGTGTAGTATGTTATGCCAATTGAGCTTGATGTAACCTGCCACTACGGTCCTGAGTTCACAGGTTCAACTACTTACCCCCTCTGGGTAGCTAGTTGTGCCCAAAAAGTGACTACAGACTTGTCCCTTGTCAGCTCTACTGCACACCTAGGAGTTCTTAAAGAACATACACAGACACTTGTAGAATCATTGTTGGGTATCCATTCTTATTGAAGGACAATTAGAATGTTTCCAGATTTTGATGATTAGAATAGAATTTCCATAAAACTTCATATAAACTTTTTCATGTTAATACAGATCTTCATTTATCTCAGTTGAAGATCTATGTTTGATATTCCTTGTCAACATGGTAAGTATACATCTAACTTGATAAGCTACTGGACAGTTTTCTAAAATGGCTATTTCATTTTCAAAATCTCACCACAATGTGTGAGATTTCTAATTCTTACACTCCACAGCATTTAGTACTCTTGATATACTTTAGTCATGGTTCATTCTGTTCATTTAAATTTGCATTTCCATAAGTTTTACAAATATTTTGTCTAGATATACTAAAAGCCTGCTCTGGTTTTCACTACAATTCTATGCAATGTACAGATCGATATGGTAAGAACTGAACTATCACAATGTTCGGTTCTGCTGTCCACAAATTCAGCATGTCTTTCTGCTTAGATATTTTACATGTTTTATCAAAAATGTAAGATTATGCAGTTCACCAATCCTTCCATATTTTGATGTTATCATTCATTTTATTGTCATTTTATTCTAATTTTTGCTTTTTTATTGTTGCTATATAGAAATATAATTGATTTATCTATGTTAACAATGTATCCTCTGAACTTAATAATATCATTTATTAGTTTCAGGAGTTGGATTTTTTTATGTGGATTCTCTGGGATTTTTTAGGTTAAAAGTTATGTATTTTGAAAATAGTAATTTTTTTCTTCTTTATAATATTTGTGGGTTTTATCATGTTTCTTGCCTTTTTACAATGGTGAGGACTTGTAGTATTACATGTTGTTGTTGTTGTTGTTGTTGTTGTTGTTTGCCGTAGAGTCGGCCCCGACTCATAGCGACCCCTCCTTGGGTTTCCAAGGCAGTATCACTACGGAAGTAGGATTGCCCAACCTTCTTTCCGAGGAGTGGCTGGTGGCAATGATGAAAATAGACATCCTTCCTTGTTCCCAATGCTGGGGGAAAAGGAGTACTCTTTCAGCATTAAGTATGGTATTAGCTGTAAGTTGTTCCATAGGTGTTTTATTACAGTTTGAGAAAATTGCCTTTATTTCCTGTTTGTTGAAAGTTTTCATTATGAATAAAACTAAAATAGTAACAAATATTTTTCTTCAATTGATAATATCATGTGAGTTGGGGTTTTGTTTATTTTTTCTACACTGTTAAAACATGGAATACATTGATTGATTCTCTAGAATTAAACTAGATTTCTTTTCCCATTATAAAATAATTTTCCTCTAGTTTATTATTCTTTGTGCATGTTGCTGGATTCAAATTGCAAATACTTTGTTGAGCATTTCTGCATCTATGATTATGAAAGCTATTTATGGTCATTTTATTTTCTGGTACTGTTTCTTTGAGGTTTTCATATTGGAGTAATGATGGCATATATAATGTTTTCTGGGGGAAAATAGCATTTATATCATTTCTTCATTATTTGGAAGAGTATTATACTAATGCAATTTGTATTATATATATATATATATATATATATATATATATATATATATATATATATATATA
>NW_006922697.1:149906-155948 GCF_000298275.1 Orycteropus afer afer | reverse complement strand
TCCATTGATTTTAACATGCTAAAGTTCTGTGTACTGATGTTCATAGCATTCCCTTAATATTTTTGAAATATCTTACATCTACATTGCCAATATTGAGTATATGTACACATATACATATGTTTGTCTGTGTGTTTTATATATATATGTGTGTGCCTATACGTGCATATAAATGTGTGATACATAGACACATGCATGTACATGTATGTATGTATTTATATATGTGTATACACATACATATATATGTATGTGTCTTTATATATGTGTGTATACATACATATGTGTGTGTGTATACACACAGACACACACACACTCATATATATATATAAAACCCACAGTCATTGACTCAATTTCAACACATAGTGACCCCCATTGGGTTTCCACAGCTATACATCTTTACAGAAGTAGATTACTTTGCCTCATCTTCTTCTCATAGAACAGCTGATAGGTTTTAAGTTGGGTTTGAACTGATTACCTTCTGGTTAGCAACCAAATGTCTTACCCACTGTGGCACCAGGGCTATATGGGTATATGTATAGCTCTCTCTCTGTATGACACCTTTTGCAACTTCAGTATATACGTACATATGCATATTGAAATTGTCAAAGGTTTCATATTACTTGGTTCCACAATCAACATCAATGGAAGCAGCAGTCAAGACCTCGGATGACGTATTGCGCTGGGCCAATCTGCTGCAAAAGACCTCTTTTAAGTGCTGAAGAATATTGAAAAGTACCGTTGACTCCCAGAAGAACTAACAAATCTGTACTGGAAGAAGTGCAGCTGTAATGCTCCTTGGAAGGGATAATGACCAGACTTTGTCAAACTTACTTTGGTCATGTTGTCAGAAGGGAACGTTCTCTGGAGAATTTTTTTTTCATGATTTATTGCTTTATTATACAGCTTATAAAAAAAACAAAATCCAAACACTCACATATCCTTCACTATTAGGGGGATCACACATGTTCTTATCTGGCCATTTTCTGTGAGCATTTTCATGCTTGGTAATGTGGAGTGTTAACAAAAAAGACCCTCAACAAGATGGATTGACACATTAGTTGCAACAATGGGCTCAGGCAAAGACTTTGAGCTGGCACAGGACTGGGCAATGTTTCCTTCTGTTGTACATAGTGTCACAGTGAGTCATAGCCAACTCGATGACACCTAACAACAACAACATATATATAATTTATAATATCTATTTATCAATGATTTTTATATTATCAAAAAGCCAACTCTGGTGTAATTAACTATTTTTTATTCTGTTTCTTCATTGAACTTTATTGATTTCTGGTCTCTGTTATTGTTAGACATCATCAAATTGGTTTTGACTCCTACAAACCCAATGTACAACAGAAGGAAAAATTGCCTGGTTATGAACCATCCTCATAAACACTGCTATGTTTGGGCCCATTGTTGGAGCCACTGTGTCAATGATTTCCATTAAGGCCTTCCTCTTTTTATGTGATCCTTTATGCTACCAAGCAAAAGTCTTCTCCAGACAATGGGACTTCCTAATCAGATGTCCAAAGTATGTGAAAGAAAATCTCATCATGATCACATATAAGGAGCACTCTGGCTGTACTTCTTCCAAGACAGATTTGTTCATTCTGGCAGTCCATGATATATTGAATATTTGTTGTCAATAACACAACTTAAAGGAATCAATTTTTCTTCACTCTTCTTTATCCCTTGTCTTTCACATGGAGCCTGATAGCATAGTGCCTAAGGCACTTGACTGCTAAACAAAAGGCTGGCAGTTCAAACCCACCAGCCACTCCTCAGAAAGAAGGTTGAGCAATCTACTTCAGTAGTGACACCACCTTGGAAACCCAAAGAGGGGTCTCTATGAGTTGGGTCTGACTCGAGGGACATAGCAACAACAACAACAATCTTTCACATATATATGGTTTGGGTAAGGCGCGATTCATCTTCAAAGTCAGTTTTGCTTTTTAACACTTTAAAGAGTTCTTACACAGTAGATTTCTCCAATCTAATGCATTGTTTGATTTCTTGACTGCTGCTTCATGTGCAGCAACTGTGGATCCAAGTAAAATGAACTCTTTACAAATTCAATATTTTCACCATTCATCATAGTCATCCAGATGTGAAGATTTTTGTTTCCTTTGTGTTGAAAAGTAACCTAAACTTAAGGATATAGTCTTTGATCCATATCAATATGTATTTCAAGTTCTCTTCCTTTACAGTGAGTAACATTGTGTCATATGCATAACCCAGATTGTTAATTAGTCTTTCTCTGATCATGATCCCAAGTCCTTTAAATGAATTCCATATTCTCAGATTATTTGCTCAGCATATAGATTGAGTAAATATGGTGAAAGGATATAATACTTGCCAGGCAATTTCCTGATTTTAAAACTTGTATCATCCCTTGGTTCTGTTTGAATGACTGTCTTTTGATCTATGTACAGGTTCCATGTGAGCACAAATGAGTGCTCTGGAATTTCCATTCTTCATAATGTTCTTCATAATTTGTTATGATCTACACAGTTCAATGGCATAGCATAGTCAATAAAACAAAGGTAAACATGTTTCTGGTATTTTCTGCTTTCAGCCAAGGCCCATCAGACATCAGCATGATATTCCTAGCCCCCATTCTTTTCTGACTGTATCTTGATTTCTGGCAGCTTCCAATCAATATATTGTTCTAACCATTTTAGAATTATCTTTTACAAAATTTATTTGTGTTTGAAAATTAATATTATTATCAATGTATTGTTATACTACCACTAGTCTGTCAATTTGTCATAGTGTGATGGCTAGTTTGTTGTTGCAAAGCTTGAAGACATGCTACAGGTATTTCAAATACCATCAGGATCACCCATGGTGGACAGATTTTAGCTGAGTTTCCAGATTAAAACAGACTAGGAAAGGGGTACACTATGAAAAAATTAGCCACTGAAAACCTTAAGAATAGCAGGGAATCATTATCTGATATTGCTTTGAAAGATCCATCAAATACTAATGCCAAAATGACAAAAGTTATGATTTTTTACCAGATTTTATAGTCTGAAATTGACCAAACATGTAATAAAAATCTGAAGATAATTACTGATGATTGAAATGAAAAATCTGGAAACAAAGAAGAAGCATCAATATTTGAAAATATGGCCTTGGTGAAAGAAATGACATCAAAGATCACAGGATAGAAGTTTGCAATACCAAAGACTTTTTGTATTGCAAATACCATTTTTCAACAACAGTGACTTGTAATGTAAACAATGTAAAGAGTGACCCTACGCGTAGACCAGGCCTGGTGGTACACACAAGAATCAAATCGACAACATCCATGGAAAGTGACAATGGAGAAACTCAATACCATCAGTCAGAAAAAAGCAAGGTTCCTACTACTGAAGAGACCATCAACTGTTCACGAGCAAATTCAGGCTGAATGTGAAGAAACTTGCAACAAGTCCACAAGGACCAAAATATGATCTTGAGTATATTACATCTGAACTTAGAGCCTATATGATGAATAGATTTGACACATTGAACCTCAATGACTAAAGTTCAGATGAGTTGTGGGGTGACATCAAAAACATCATACATGAAGAAAGCAAAAGCTCATAGAAAAGATAAGAAAGAAAGAAAAGACAAAAATGTATGCCACAAGAGAGTCTGAAACTTGCTCTTAGATGGAGAATGGCTAAATGGAATAGGAGAAATGATAAAGTAAAAGATCTGAACAGAAGATTTCAGAAGACAGCATCAAATAAAGTATTGCAATGAAATGTGCAAAGAACTAGAGTTAAGACATCAAAAGGGAAGAACCAGCTGAGCATTTTTCAAGCCCCAAAAACCTGAAGAAAAATTTCAATCCTCAGGATGCAATATTGAAGGATTCTATAGGCAAAATATTGAAAGATGCAAGAAACATCAAAAGAAGATGTCATTGTACCAGAAAAGAATTGATCGACATCCAACCATTTCAGTGTAGAGTACATAATCAAGAACCAATGGTATTAAGAGAAGAACTCTGAGCTGCACTGAATGAATTGGCAAAAAATGGGTCTCTAGGAATTGAGAGAATGCCCTTTAAGGTACTCTAAAAAATGCGTACAAGGCTGGAGGCACCCACTTGTTTATGCCAAGAAATTTGATACACAGCTGCCTGGGCAAACCATTGGAAGGGATTCATATTTGTATCTATTTCAAAGAAAGGTAATCCAACAGAATGTCAAAATTATTGAGCAATATCATTATTATGATAAGCAAGGATAATTCAAAAGCCAGCTGCAGCAATCCCTCAGTCAGGAAATGTCAAAAATTTGAGTCAGATTCAGAAAATGACATGGAACAAAAATATCATTGCTGATGTCAGATGTATCTTGGCTAAAAACAAAGAATGCCAGAAGGATATTTACCAATGTCTTATTGACTATTCAAACATGCTTGACTGTGTGGATCATAACAAATTATGGATAACATTCTGTAAGGTAGGAAATTCAGAACAATTAGTTGTGCTCATAAGGAACCTGTGTATAGATTAAGAGGCAGTCGTTCAAGCAGAATGATGGGATACTTCATGGTTTAAAATGAGGGAAGGTGTGTATCAGTGTTGTATCCTTTAACCATACTTATCCAGTGAGTATGCTGAGAAAATAATCTGATAAATTGGACTGTATGAAAAACAAAGTGAAATCAGGACTGGCTGAAGACTCATTAACAACCTGAGATATGCATATGATAACAACATTTTTGCTGAAATTGAAGAAGACTGTGGAGTACTTACTGATGAAGATCAAACATTTCAGCTTTCAGTTTGAATTACACCTCAGTATAAATAGAAATAAAATCCCCATGACTGGACCAATAGGCAACATCATGATGAATGGAGAAAAAACTGAAGTTACCAAAAATTTCATTTTGTTTGGATGAAAAATCAATGTGCATGGAAGCAGCAGTCAAGAAATCAAATGACATAGGGCATAGGGAAAATCTGCGTAAAAGACCTCTTTAAAGAGTTAAAGAACAAAGATATCACTTTTAAGGTTAAGGTGTGCCTGACTCAAACCATGGTATTTTCTTTATTTTCATTTTTATTTTTTAATTATGATTTGGTGAAAGTTGACAAAGCGAATTAATGTTATATATGGTAATTCATATACATTTTGTTTCATAACATTAATTGGAATCCCCATAATATAAAAGCTCTCCTTTTCTATGCATTCCTGCATTCTGAGCTAACTTCCTGTGCAGATACTGCCCTTCTGATCTCCCATGATTGATTTTTCGTGTACCTAAACCCAAAGCAAACTCATTGCCTTCGAGTCATATCTGACTCACAGCCACCCCTCCTTGGTTTTCTGAGGCTGTATCACTATGGAAGTAGATTGCCCAACATTCCTTCTGAGGAGTGGTGGGTAAGTCTGACACGCTAGCCTTCTGGTTAGCAGTCACATGCCTTGGGTACTATGCTCCCAGAGCTCCCAGGAGTGTACCTACCTGGAGTAAATGTTCACCATATAAGCCTGTCTATGCTGCTGGAAGCCACAGGAGCGAATTCTTTTCCAGGCCTGAAGGGTCACTAGGGGGCATAGTCTCAGTGTTTCACCAGTCATGATTAGACTAGTAAGCCTGGTCATTTTTTTATGATTTTCAGTTTTGTTCCACATTTTTCTTCCACTTTATCTAGGATCTCCTGCATGGATCCCTTTCTGAGTGGTTGAGAGTGGTAGCTGGACAAAATCTAGTTCTAGTCTCAGGGTCATGTAAGCTGAGGTTTATTCGGTCCACTAGTCCCTTGGACTAGTTGTTTCCATGGGTCTTTAGTTTTCTTCATTTTTCTTTGTTCTAGAAAAGTAGAGACTAATTGTTGCATCTAGGTGGCTGCTTGGAAGACCCCCCAGTCACTACTCACCAAAGTAGGATGTAGAACAATGTTTATGTGTAGTATGTTATGCCAATTGAGCTTGATGACCCATATAACCATTGTTCCAAGCCCAACTCACTCAGGGTAGTTGGCTGTGGCTAAGAAGTTATCATAACATTGCCCTTTATTAGTTCTATCTATGGACATGCTTA
>NW_006922697.1:145675-149806 GCF_000298275.1 Orycteropus afer afer | reverse complement strand
TCACTAGGGGGCATAGTCTCAGTGTTTCACCAGTCATGATTAGACTAGTAAGCCTGGTCATTTTTTTATGATTTTCAGTTTTGTTCCACATTTTTTTTCCACTCTATCTAGGATCTCCTGCATGGATCCCTTTCTAAGTGGTTCAGAGTGGTAGCTGGACAAAATCTAGTTCTGGTCTCAGGGTCATGTAAGCTGAGGTTTATATGGTCCAATAGTCCCTTGGACTAATTGTTTCCATGGGTCTTTAGTTTTCTTCATTTTTCTTTGTTCTAGAAAAGTAGAGACTAATTGTTGCATCTAGGTGGCGGCTTGGAAGACCCAGTCACTACTCACCAAAGTAGGATGTAGAACAATGTTTATGTGTAGTATGTTATGCCAATTGAGCTTGATGACCCATATAATCATTGTCCCAAGCCCAACTCACTCAGGGTAGTTGGCTGTGGCTAAGAAGTTATCATAACATTGCCCCTTATTAGTTCTATTTATGGACATGCTTATAGCACATACAAATAAATATTTAGAAATATTGTCCACCAGACTTACAGATGGTCTTGGGTGTATCCCCTTTTTCTTAGACAAACCTAATCATTCAGCCTGTCTACCTATGTATCTACCTGTAGACTAATGTTTGATACTACATATAATCCAGTATTGTATATGTAAAAATGTCTGTCTTTGATGTCTGTACCTCTTGTGCACCTGAGACCTTCATTTCCTTAGGTTTATTGTGTTGGTCACTCGCTTTTCTTTCCCTCCACCCAAATCAACACTTGTCTCTACCTATTTAGCAATTTTCCCTCCCTGACACTTCCTTCCCTGGTAACCAACAAAGAAAATTTCCTTCCAAATGTAAACCTTTACTTTACTTTTTACAACAGTGAACTAACAAAATACTTGCCCTTCTGTGATTGGCTTTTTACAGTCAGCATAATTTCCTCCAAGTTTATCCATGTAATGAGGTGTTTCACAGATTTAACACCTTTTTCATGTTGCATATTGTTCCATTGTGTGTACTGTACCATAGATGGGTTATACATTCTTCCACTGATGGGCACTTAGAGTGTTCCCATTTCATTGCTGTTGTGAACAGTGCAGTGATGAACATGGTTGTGCATATATCTATTGTTGTCCTACATCTCACTTCTTTAGGATTTATACCTACTTGGATCAAATGGTATTTTTATTTCAACATTTTAAGGAATCGCCATACTGATTTCCACAGTGGTTGTATCATTTTACAGTGCCATCAGCAGTGTATGAGAGTCCCAATCTCTCTACATCCTTGCCAGCATTTGTTATTTTATGTCTTGTTGAACTTCGCTATTAGTGCTCGTTGTTTTGATTTTATTTCTCTAATGGCTGATGATCACAAATATTTCTTCATGTGTTTGTTGGCTACCTGAATATCTACTTAGAGTAAGTGTCTGTTCATGTTTTCTGTTCATTTTGTAATGAGATTATTTGTCACTTTGATGTTGAGGTGTTGGTGTTTTCTATAAATTTAAAGATAAGTCCCTTTTCAGTTACATCATTTCCAAATATATTTTTTTCCCAATATACAGCTTCTCTTTTTACTCTGTCAGAAAATTTTCTTTAATGCACACAGGAATTTAATTTTTAGAAGGTCTCAATTATATAGTTTATATTCTGCTGTTTGTGCATTTTGCGTTATGCCTGATGTTCTATTTATGCCACAAATGATGGCCCCTAAGTTTGGCCCCATGATGTATTATTATTATTATTATTTTGATATGTTGTTGGAATCTATTGGCTAGGATGTCGTTGAATATCTTCATATCTATATTCACAACAGATACTGGTCTGTAGTTTTCCTTCTTAATGATGTCTTTCTGTGGTTTTGGTATCAGGGTTATGCTTGCTTCATAAAATGAATTTGGGAGTTCTGATAGCATAGTGCCTAAGACACTTGACTGCTAACCAGAAGGCTGGTGGTTCAAACCCACCAGCCACTCCTCGGAAGGAAGGTTGGGCAACCTGCTGCTGTAGTGATACTGCGTTGGAAACCCAAGGAGAGGTCGCTATGAGTCAGCTATGACTCAATGGGAAATAACAAAAACAACTACCACTATCCTTTTCAATGTTCCAGATTAGTTTGAGTAAGATTGCTGTCAGCTTTTCTGTGATGGTTTGGTGGAATTCTCCAGAGAAAACATCCAGGACAGGACTTTTTTGGTTGGTACTTTTATTTATGACCTCTTCAATTCTTATTTTGTTATGTATCTGTTCAAATTTTATACCTCAATTTGTGTACTTTATGCGAGGAGTTTGTTTCCTGAAATCTGTCCATTTTCTCTATGTTTTCAAAGTTGTTGGAGTACAGGTATTTATAGTATCTTGATATTGCCCTTTTTATTTTGGTTGTTTATGTTGTGATTTTCCCTATTTCTTTTCTTGTTTGTGTTACTTGCATCTTCTCCTTCCTTTCCTTTTTTATGGTTTCCAGTGGTTTATAAATTTTATTAATCTTTCCAGTGAACCAACTTCTACTCTTTTTGATTTTATGTATTTTTTTTTTCTATTTTCTGTTTTATTTATTTCTGCAAGAAACTTTATTATTACTGGTCTTTTTAGTTTTTTCTTTTTTTTTTTTTTAAGATGTTGGGTTAAAGTATTGATTTGGGGTCTTTGTTCTTTTGTGATGTGTGCATTTGTTGCTACAAATTGCCCTCTGATCACTGCTTTTGTTGAGTCCCAACAATTTTGGTATTCTGTGCTTTCATTCTCATTTGATTCAAGGAACATTTTTAATTAATTAATTTATTTATTCTTTTACCTGTTAGTTTTTAAGTAGGGTATCATTTAGTTTTATCCTTTTCCAATGCTACTTTCAGGATTCTTTCTATGACTTTAGTTTTGATGAGTTTGATGATGATATATCTTGGTCACTTTCTTTTGGGGTCTATCCTATTGGAATATGATAAACTTCTTAAATGGATATGTTCTCGTCTTTCTTCAGATTAGGAAAATTCTCTTCCAATAAATCTTCAAAAATGTTCTTTTTGAATTCATTTGCCCTTTGTTGTTCTGGAATTCTGATCATACATAAGTCATTCCTCTTGATGGTAACCCATATGAATCTTAAACTTTCTTCTTTTTTATTTTTAGTCTTTTATTCTGATTGGACCCTTAACAAAGTAGTATTGAGGTATTGTCTTCAATCTCACCAATCCTGTCTTCTCTTGATTTGGTTTGAATCCTTTGCTCAGTCATTGTGTTATTGATTTCTGAAATCTTAGTATTAATCTCCTGGATTTCTATTTGTTATTTTTGTATTGTTTTCAATTTTTCATTTATTTTTTCCATTTGTTCTTGCATTGTTTTGTAAATTTTTTCTAGAGTTTTGTGTGTTTTCCTTCATTTTTCTCACTGTATTCCTTGATTTGTCTCTCAGTCTGTTGAAGAGACCTAAATATAATTCTTTTGAATTCTTTATCAGGGAATTTCAATGTTGCTTCTTTGTGTGGACTGGGAGAGTTGGTCGTCTCTGAAATACTGTAATATTATTGTATTTATATTTAATTGGTGATTGCGTGTTTTTGGATTTGCTCAAGATTTATTTATTTATTTATTTATTTATTGTTATTTTGCCTTGATATACCTCAGTTAGCATGGCTAGTGTGCTTCTCTATTTGCTAGTTAGCAGCACTCAGGCATTCACCATCTCTTTCCTTGTTGGTGTGATAGAGAATTAAAGTGTGTGCACAGATCTCTGTTAGCTGTTCATGAAATTCAGTTGAGGATGAGTTGGGCTGATAGTGGATGCCATCTATAATTGTTCAGTTGGTCGAGAAGAAAATGGTGGCCTTCAACTAGTGGGTGAGGTTGCAACGGGTATGGTTGGGACATGCCAATATAGCTTCTGTCTCCCACAAAGTTAGACAAAAAGAGACAAGCAAAACACTACCAAGAAAATAAAAACAAAAGAACAAAACATGAAATGCACATAAACAAACAGCCACATTCAAAGAGAGAGAGAGAGAGAGAGAGAAGGCAATAAATAAAAAGATTTAAAAAAAAAAAAGAGGACAAATAAACATAAAGAAAGAAAGAAAAAAAAAAAGTACCTGTGGGGGGATAAGAGAAAAGAGCAAAAGGGAAAAAAAAAAAAAA
>NW_006922697.1:143478-144783 GCF_000298275.1 Orycteropus afer afer | reverse complement strand
GGGGGAGAACCCTCAGTAAGATGGATTGACACAAAGGCTGCAGTGATGAACCCAAGTTTAGCAAGGATTGTGATGAAAGATAGTGATGAAGGATTGTGATTGCTGGATTTTGAACCATCAAAAAGAGTCCATTTCAACTAACTAATACCTATAATAATTATCTTCAAATTCTTTTTCATTTTTAACAATTTCCAATTTTCCTTGATTCATGCTTCCATCATTCCAAGTTCTGATAATTAATGGATGTTTGCATCCATTACTTCCCATTTTAATTTGCATCACATAAACAAAAGAAGGTACCAAGATAATTATTCTAGCCTCATCATTAATATCAGCTCTATTTTTGGAGACAGCAATTCTTCACCTGTATTTTGAGCACTTTGAAACCTAAGGGGTTCTTCCTTGAGCTTTACATTGCACAATGTTTTGTTGTTATTCATAGGGTCTTTATTGGCCAATTTCTGGAAATACATCACTTCTGCCCTTCTGTCTATAGTACTCCAGTGGATTTTGAGTTGCTAAGATGCTATAAGCTATGACACCAATATTTCAAATATCAGCAGAGTCACTCTGATAGAAATATTTAATCAGTGTTTCTAGGCTGCAACCAAGTGGAAAACACTGCTCAACAATCCTTTTCTTATTATTAGGTGCCATTGAGACAATGTCAACAATAGCAACAGCATATAACAAAGTAGAACTAACTGATAGGGGATTCTAGGCTGTAATCTATATTGAAGAAGATTGCCATATCTTTCTCCTGTAGAAACACTGGGTAGGTTTTAATTGTCATCCTTTCGATTACCATCCAAGTGCTTAATAATTATGCCACCAGGTTTCCTTCAAATCAGAATAGTCAGGGTTAGATCTCCTTCCCTGGAAATTATTATAGATTAAGAACCCTGGGTTCGAATTGGATTTGAATTAATTCTTTTCTTGTGCCATAAAGATACAATGTTTTTCTTTCTTTTTTTCCCCTTATGTAACCATGAGAATTAGGATTTGTAGTTAAAAGAGCCCTAGCTAATAGAGTGTCAGGACATAAGTGTGTAGCTCTAGATTGTAATCAGAAATCATTACTTTCTAAGACTTTTAAATATATTTTCCCTTCTTGTTTTTTGTTGTTGTTTATGCTGATCCCAGCCCACTTCCCCCTTAAAGGGCTTTTTATCCCTATATTTTTCTGGCATAGCCTGGAGGCTTTTCTTTTCACACCTTACTTTTTTTTTTCATGGTTACTGTTTTATATTTCAAATAAAGGTTCTAGAATATCACATTGTTATAGAGCTGAATAACCATGACTTC
>NW_006922697.1:142216-142905 GCF_000298275.1 Orycteropus afer afer | reverse complement strand
TATTTTGGTCATGTTGTAAGAAGGGACCATTCCCTGGAGAAGGATGTCATGCTTGGTAGGGTGGAGGTCGATGAAAGAGGGGGAGGCCTTTAAAGAGATGGATTGATAAGGTGGCTGCGATGATGGGATCAAGTATAGCAGGGATTGTGGGGCTGGCGCGGGATCGGGCAGTGTTTCGTTCTGCTTTGCATGGGGTCACTATGAGTCGGAAATGACTTGACAGCACTTAACAACAACAACAACAAGAGATGATATATGATTAAGGAGATTTGTACAGCAGTCAGGTTGACAAGGTGTGTACTGGGATAGTTTTAATTGTGTGTCAACTTGGCTAGACCACAATTCTGAGTGATTTAACCAGTTATAATGTTGGTTATTCCCATGATGAGATTGGATGTATAGCTTTTGAGCCACCAATCAGTTGAAAGGAAGTTTCCCTAAGGGTGTGGCCTACTTCCAATATACTTATGGACATCTGGGAAAATGACACACTCTCTGTGGATAGGTATCCTGTTGTGCTGCCTACGACTGCCTGTGAGCAAACAATCCACTGTTCAGCCAGGTGTTCTTGGATTTGTCATTCCTTGGAGTCAGTAGCCAGTATATTGCCTGCCAACCTTGAGCTCGACAGCCCCGGCAGCTGCAAGAGTCAGGAAAAGCCTCCAGATTGACATTTGATTCAAGAACTT
>NW_006922697.1:140344-142116 GCF_000298275.1 Orycteropus afer afer | reverse complement strand
TATTTTTTAAATTAAATGCAAGAGTTTTTAGTGAGGGTGAAGACCAGCCATTCATTGCCATAAAGCAAATGTCATAGTTGCAGTGACCACAACAAAGGAAGACTTTAAAAATCAGGTGGATAGGATAACCATTCAGTGGAAACCAGCCATCATTTTCCCCCAGCTACTTCTGTAATTGCACAATGGGCTCATGAACAAAGTGGCCATGGTGACAGAGATGGAGGTTATGCATCCGTTCAGCAACATGGACTTCCACTTACCAAGGCTGATTTGGCTACCACCAATGTTGAGTGCCAACTCTGCCCTCAGCAGAGACCAACACTGAGTCTGAAATGTGGAAGCATTGCTTGGGGTGGCAGGTTGATTACACTGGACCACTTCCATCATAGAAAGGACAGTGTTTTGTTCTTACTGGAATAGATACTTATTCTGAATATGGATTTGCCTTCTCTTCCCAAATTGCTTCTGCCAAAACTAACATCTGTGGGCTTTACAGAATGCCTTATCCACCATCATGGTATCCCACACAGCATTGCTTCAGATCAAGAGATTCACTTCAAAGCAAATGAAGTGTGGAAATGGGCTTATGATCATGGAATTTATTGGTCTTACCATGTTCCCCATCATCCTGAAGCAGCTGGTTTGATAGAACGACTGAATGGCCTCCTGAAAACACAATTAAAGTGCCAGCTAGCTGGCAATACCTTAAGGGGTTGGGAAAATATCCTCCAAGAGGCTGTATATGTTCTAAACCAGTGTTCAATATATGATTTTGTTTCTCCAATAGTCAGGATTCACAGGTCCAGGAACCAATGGTTGGAAATGGGAGTGGTACTACTCATTATTACACCTAGTGACCCACTCAAAAATGTTTTGCTTCCTGTCCTTGCTACACTATGCTCTGTGGGTCTGGAGATCTTAGTTCCAAAAGGAGGAGCACTCTCACCTGGAGTCACACAAATGATTGCATTCAATTGGAATTTAATAATGCCACCCAGCCATTTTGGCTTTCTCATGCCTCTAGATCAACAGACAAAGAAGGGCATTACCATACTATCTGATATGATAGATCTTGATTACCAAGGGGAAATTGGATTTACATTACATAATTGTGGTTAAGAAGAATATGTCTGGAATAACGGGATTCTTTAGGATCTCTCTTAGTACTATTATTCACTATGTTTAAAGTCAATGAAAAATTACAGCAAGCCAATTATGATATGGCCCAGGCCCATCAGGAATGAAGGTTTGGGTCACCCCACCAGGCAAAGAATCACGACCAGCTGAGGTCTTTGTTGAGGGAAAGGCAAATAAAGAATGGGTGGTAAAAGAAGGTAGTTCTGAACATCAGCTATGACCATGTGACGAGTTGCAGAAATGAGGATTGTGATTGTTCTATTTCTTCATTGTATATGTACATTAAATATTCTTGTTTCCTTTTGTTATGGACTATGAAAAGGAAACAGGGTTAATGTGTCTCAGTTGGATGCATGTTAGTGTATCATGTTAGGTGCAAATAAGACTTTATAATTGTACTTATTTAGAAATGATGGACCGGGTCTCTGGGAGCAAGGTAAGCATGGGCGCGCTGGTGCTTACTCACTGATCTGCACTGAACACTTTCCCTTGTTACCCTCCGAGAGGGACCGGGTCTCCGGGAGCAAGGTAAGCAAGGGCATAGCACAGAGTAGCAGGCCAGAAGAGCAGGAGAAAGAGGTAAAACCCAGGAAGCCAAAGAGAAGAGCAATCAGCCGAAGGGATTAGGTGAGGAG
>NW_006922697.1:138238-139867 GCF_000298275.1 Orycteropus afer afer | reverse complement strand
GAAATAAATATTCAAGCAGAAATCAATGAAATAGAAAGACTATAGAAAATTTCAACAAGACTAGAAGTTGGTTTTTGAAGAGATTAATAAAATTGACAAACCATGGACAAATTTAACAGAGGCAAAGAGGGAGAGAATAAATACAACACAAATAAGAAACTAATTGGGTGGCATCACATAGAACCAAATGAAATAAAAAGGATAATATCAGGATACTACTAAGAACTATACTCAACAAATTTGAAAATCTGGAAGAAATTGACAGATTTCTAGAAACACACCACTTACCTAAACTAACACAGACAGATGTGGGATAGTTGAATAGATCTATAACAAAAGAAGAAATTGAACACGCCATCAAAAAATTACCAACAAAAAAGTCATTGCCCAGACTGTTTCAGGAGAGAATTCTACCAAACATTTGGAGAGGCACTGGCATAAATCCTACTCAAACTATTCTAAAACTTACAAAAGTATGGAATCTTCCTTAATTCTTTTTATGAAGCAAGCATAACCTTGATACCAAAACCAGACAAAGACATCGCTCAAAAGGAAAACTACAGACCAATATAAATATATATGCAAAAATCTTCAAGAAAATACTAGCCAATAGATTTCAACAACATATCAAAAAAATAATTAATTATGACCAAACATGATTCATATCAGGTATGCAAGGATGGTTCAACATTAGAGAAACCATCAATGTCATCCACCACATAAATAAAACAAAGGAAAAGAACCACATGATCATATCAGTTGATGCAGAAAAGGCATTTGATAAAATCCAACACTGATTCCTGATCATAACTCTCAGAAAAATAGGAATAGAAGAGCTATTCCTCAACATAATAAAGAGCATCTATGCAAAATCATCAGCCAACATTATTCTCAATGGAGAGAGACTGAAACAATTCCCCTTGTGAACAGAAACCAGGCAAAGATTTCCTCTATCACTAATTCTATTCAACATTGTTTTGGCAGTCTTAGCCAGGGCAGTAAGGCAAGAAAGGGAAACTAAGGCATCCAAATTGTGAAGGAAGAAGTCAATTTTTTCCTTATTTGCTGATGGTATGATCCTATACCTAGAAAAAACAAGAGACTTAGTCAAAAATCTACTGGAACTAATTGAGAGATTTACCATCATGGCAGGATACAAGATCAACATCCAAAAATCAGTTTGATTCCTCTACACCAGCAAAGAGATTGCTGAAAAACAAATAAGGAAACCAATACCAATTACAATGTTCTTGTTGTTATGTGCCCTCGAGTCAGACCCGACTCAGTGATCCATCCTTGGGTTTCCGCGGCAGTATTATTATGGATGTAGACCCCACCAATTACAATAGCTACCAAAAAATGGCTCCTTTTCTTTCTTTTCTTCTTACAATAAGGCTTTAGTGAATGTTCCTATTCATGTGTCTTTACTTTCTGGTGGATAGTTCATTAGAAGAAATACTTGTAGATCATAAAGTCGATGCATTAACATCTGTTAATCTTGATGCCATCCTTAGAAATGTTATTTATTTATTTTTTGAGAAGTTTTAAAATTTATGAGGAAAATTTAAATTTAAAAATCATTAGCAGGAAGACTGTAATATTAAATATAGTAGAAATGGTAGAGGAGGG
>NW_006922697.1:135622-136670 GCF_000298275.1 Orycteropus afer afer | reverse complement strand
TTCAACAAGGCAGAAAATAACAAATGCTGGTTAGGATGTGAAGAGATTGGCACTCTCATACACTGCTGGTGGGACTGTCAAATGATACAACCACTATGCAAAGCACTAAGGCAAAGTTGAAATTAGAAATAGCATTTGGCCCAGTCAGTCCATTACTAGGTATATATCCTAAAGAATGAGAGCCAGAACAAGAACAGATATATGCACATCCATGTTCATTGCAGCACTATTTACAATAGCCAAAAGATGGAAACAATCTAGGTACCCATCAACAGAAGAATACATAGTCAAACTATGGTAAATACACACAATGGGATACTATGCAACCCTAAAGAATAAGTAGAATCGGCAAAACATGCATAAAGTGGATGAACTTGGAGGATATTATGCTGAGTGAAATAAGTCAATCACAGAAGGACAAATACTGTATTAGTCCATTATTGTAAAATGTCAAGGAAAGGCTTACATATAGAAGGAAATTTTCTTTATCGCTTACCAAAGGTGGGAGGAGAGGGGAGGGAATGTTGTTAGATTGGTAGAGACAAGCACTGGTTTGGGTGAAGGGAAGAGCCATGTACTAAATGTGAGTGATCAACATTGTGGCATTGAGGAAGAAGAAGACATAGAGAGGTGGATGGAAGGTACAGACAACAAAGATGAACACTTTTTCATATGTAGTAATGCATTATCAGTTAATTCAATCATTGATATATAAGTAGACAGATGGGTGGACAGGGTGAACTACTAGGTATATCTATGCAGGGAGGAGTGTGCCTTCACCATGTATAGGGTTGGTAGACAATGTTTCTACAAGTGTATTTAATGTTCTGTAAGAAGGTAACATAGTGGCTAAGGCACTTGACTGCTAACCAGAAGGCTGGTGGTTCAAACCCACCAGCCACTGCTCAGAAGGAAGATGGGGCAACTACTTCTGTAATGATACTGCCTCGGAAACCCAAGGAGGGGTCGCTATGAGTTGGGTCCAACTCCACGGCACATAACAACAACAACAACAAGAATTCCCAGGCAGAACTATTAAGTATGTCTA
>NW_006922697.1:132730-134171 GCF_000298275.1 Orycteropus afer afer | reverse complement strand
TGAAACCACTGACACTAAGGTCCCTAGTTGCCCTTTAGGTCTGGAATTGAACCTATTCCTGTGGTCTTCAGCCAAACAAAATACAGGGATATGAGCTGGACATTTACATTAGGTAGATATACTCCTTGGAGAGAACAATCATGGGAGAGTTGAAGGGCTGTTTATGCACAGGGAGACACCTCAGGGGGCAGGAGTGAATGGAGGGAAGGACACAAGGAAGAGGTAATTCTTGAGAGGATGTAATTGGGGAACTGTTGCTTTATGGGAAATTTCAATCCATGTCATGAGACAAAGTGTATGTGAACTTCTGTATAGAAAGTGAATTTGCTTTGTAAACTTTCATTCAAATCACAATTAAAATAAAAAAAAAAATGTAAGAAGAAGAGTAGGATCAAAAAATAAACAAATGAAAAGGAAAAAAAAAAAAGATAATAGGAAAGGAGAAAGGTGGGAAAATATGGAAGATGAGGGAGAGAGACTTTTGTAGTTATAGTCAGCTGGCAGCACCAGAAGCAGACAGGTGTGGCATAAACTGCCGATTCACCAGGATATGTCTATGTGGAGCTAAAAGGACCATGGTGCAAGTGGGTATCACCAAGAAAGAAAGCTGTAGATGTGTTCATCTTGTGTGTGGTGTGAGAAAGATCAGCCTGTAATGCAAGTGGAGGAAAGGAGAGTTACAGCCTCTTGGTTTGTCTGCTTCAAGTGGGTTGCTGAGGGTGGCTAGGCTGTAGATGAGGGGACTTCGTGATCCAAGCAGGACTTCCATAGCAGCTAACTTGAAGAGGGCAGGGACAAGTTTCACCCCAATTCTCAGGGAAGCTGTGCTGCTTGGAGAAGTTAGTGTAACTCTCAATTGACCATTCACTATCATGGATCTGGTGCCCTTTGGTGCACAGGTACCCCTTATCTATGTCTTTCTCAGATGTTAGTGAAAGGCAACCCTGAGACTAGTTTCTCCATTGGCCCCAATGCATGTCTATCCCTTCACAGAAGTAGGAGGTGCTTGGTGAGAATGGGAACCTCTGAGAGAGGAGGCTGCAGAGGTATCCATATTGTGTTCAGGGTGAAATTGATCTGTCAGAGCCTCAGGCATGTGGTGTACAAGTTTCAGCTCCTGGTTGGGTGGGCTAGGGGGAAGTCTTTGGAGGGTAGCTGGGCTGTTGTGGAGGTGTCCAGATATGTAGGTGGTTCAGGTAGGGTCTTCTCTATCCTCCAAATTTGTGGGAGAGGAAAGAAAATTTACCCCTAGTCACCATGGTGGTGAGTAGAGAGTGGAGAGTATAGTTCTCCAGTTGAGATTCACTGGTGTGGGTCTGGTGCACTCAGTCATTTATTAACTTTTCACATTTAAGTTTCACATTTAAGTCTTTGATCCATCTGGAATTCGTTTTTGTGTATGGTGTAATGTGTAGATCTTGTTTCATTTTTCTGCAAATGG
>NW_006922697.1:119034-119543 GCF_000298275.1 Orycteropus afer afer | reverse complement strand
TTGCCCTTCCAATGTGTTATCTATTTCTGACAATTTAGTATTAATCTTCTGGGTTTCTATGTGTAGATTTAGAATCATTTCTAATTTTTCGTTTATTTTGTCATTTTATGTATTTTCTTCCAAAATTCTTCTAAGTTTTTTTCTGTGTTTTCTTTGGTCTGTCTCTCAATCCTTTGAAGATACCTAAGATAATTCTTTTGAATTCCTTATCAGAGAATCCCAGTGCTGCTTCTTCTTCAGGGATGTATTCTGGATCTGTATCCTGCTCCCTTGTTTCTACCACTTTATCCTGCTTCTTTTGTGGACTGTGATGGTCTGTTGTTTCTGAGCCATCATGGCGTTTTTGTATTTAGATCTCTGTTAAGTGTTTGTGAAGAGCACCCAGGGGTGATTCAGGCTCTTGTTGGTGGTTTTTTATCATTGGCCCATTGGTGGAGAAGGAGGTAGTGGCTCTCCCTCAGTAAGTGAAGTTGTAGGAGGTGTGAGTGTAGTTGTGTCTTATGGGGACT
>NW_006922697.1:114730-116947 GCF_000298275.1 Orycteropus afer afer | reverse complement strand
GCAAAAGTCCACAGCTCAGCCCACCTTTCTCTTCACTTTCTCTGTTTGTTCCCCGGCCACCGTGCACAGTCCTCCATGCAGTCCCTGGCTATCAGGGTGATTTTTAGGTTAATTCTTAGTTCCTACCAGAACTTGGGAATCTCCAAGCTGTGTGTGCCATCAGGATCGCTCAGGATTGCTGCCAGACCGCAGCTCCGTCTGTCTCCTTTTTTGATATTTTCACGCAAATTCTTCTGCTAGTCGGGGTTTAGACCACTTCTCTATCCTTCCCTTCAAGGCTTAGGGGTCCAGTATTATCTTCTGTGTCTGTGTTAATTGGTTTCCCTTTTCTTTGTTGGAGAGAGTCTGTGCAGCCTTTTTGCCTAGTCCGCCATCTTGCCGGCCAGTCTCTCTCTCTTATTTTATTAATGATTTTTTATTGAGTTTTTATTGGAAATGTATACTGCAAATTATTCCCATTTGACAATTTCCATTCAAAATGTTCAGTGACATTTATGACATTTAACACATGTGTCAATATTCTCTTCATTGTGTTCTGTTTGTTTCCATTCCAGTACTCTAGTTTCATTGTCCCAATATATTCTTATCTTTGTTTTGAGAAATTGTGACTCTCTTGCCTCCTACTGATGGTTTTAGAAAAGCACATTAATATTACAGGTATTATCCTTCATTTTGTGTGCCACCCATTTATTTCCTTAAAAGATGATATACAGGGATATGTCTACTTCTAGGTTTAAAGAGTATCTCAGTGTGATAGTCACAAGGAGTCTTCTGTTCTCGACTGACCTAGTGTGTCTGGCTTTATTGTTATTATTATTAAGAAGAATTTTAGTTATGCTCCATATTTTCTCCATTATATCTGAAATCACACTATGCCCAGTCAGAACCATCACTAGTGGGCACCATCTAGTTCTTCAATTCCCAGTGTGGATGAAATTGTGGCTATTGTAGCCTTTTAGCTTATCTGCACTTTTGGTTAGGTTCTTATTGTTTTGCCTTTGGAGTTGCGGCTTAGATGGCTATTCACAAGTTTTTAAGACTCTGTATACTACTGAATTCGCTCAGATGCAGATCAAGATTTTTTTTCTGAACTAAGGTATTCCAGTTGACCATAAGAGTATGGTCCTAACCATGTATAGGATTGTCAGACAATGGTCCTATAAGTGTATTTGTATGATGTGAATTCCCAGGTTTATAGTAGAGCTGACAAGGGACAAGGTTGTAGCCACTTCTTGGTCACAGACAGCTACCCAGATGAACCACGTAGTTGATCCTCTGGGCTCAAGACCATAGTCAAGTTCATGTGTATGATGTGAATTCCCAGGTTTATAGTAGAGCTGACAAAGGACAAGGTTGTAGCCACTTCTTGGTCACAGACAGCTACCCAGATGAACCACGTAGTTGATCCTCTGGGCTCAAGACCATAGTTGCAGGGGACATCAAGCTCAATTGGCATAACATACTACAGAGACCATTGTTCCACCTCCTACTTTGGTGAGTAGCGACAGGGATCTTAGAATCTTGGAAGCATCTATCTAGATGCAACATAAATCTCCCTTGTCCAAAGCAAAGAAGAATGAAGAAAACCAAAGATTCATGGAAACAATTAGTCCTAATGGCTAGTATATCATGTGGTCCACAGCCTATATGACTGTGAGACCAGAACTAGAAGGGGCTTGGTTACCACTGTTGACCACTCAGAGGGGGATCTATGTAGGAGATCCTGGATAGAGAGGGAGAACAATGTGGAACAAAACTAAAAATCATTTTGGGGAAAAAAAAAAGTGGGGAGCAGGATTCCTGTCTGATAGAGCCTGGTGGAACCACTGAGACTATGGTCCCTAAATGTTCTTCAGGTATGGAATTAAACTCACATATGTGGCTTCCAACCAAACAAAAGAAAGGCATAGGAGTTGAATATTTACCTGAGGTAGATCCACTCCTTGGAGAGAACAATCATGGGATAAAGAAGGGTTGTTTATGCACAGAAAGACACTTCAGGGGAAGGAATGCATGGAGGGATGGACACAGGGGAGAGGTAACTATTGGGAGGAAATGGGAGGGGAGCTATTGCATTGGGATAAATTGTAGACAATGTCATGAGACAAAGAATATGTGAACTGCTGTATGGAAAGTGAAGTAGCTCTGTAAATTTTCATCCACATCACAATTAACAAAAAAAGAAAGAAAGTAGGGAAAAAAAGAAGGAAGCAAGCT
>NW_006922697.1:113764-114419 GCF_000298275.1 Orycteropus afer afer | reverse complement strand
AAATCAAGAAGAGAGTGTGTCAGGTTTATATCCTTTCACCATACTTATTCAGTTTGTATGCTGAACAAATAATCTGAAAAGCTGGACTACATGAAGAAGAAAGTGGAATCAGAATTGTAGGAAGAATGATTAACAACCTGTGATATACTGACTACACAACTTTGCTTGCTGAAAGTGAGGATGACTTGTAGCACTTGCTGATGAAGATTGAAGAATACAGTCTGCAGTATGGATTACACCTCAATATAAAGAAAACAAAACTCCTCACAACTAGACCAATAAGCAATATCATGAAGTGGAGAAAAGATTGAAGTTGTCAAAGACTTAATATTGTTTCTACAATCAACACCAATGGAAGCCACAGTCAAGATATTATATGAAGTACAGAACTGGGCAAATTGGCTGCAAAAGACCTCTTTCAAGTGCTGAAGAGCAAAAATAGCTCCTTGAAGTCTAAGGTACACCTGGCACAAGCCATGGTATTTTCAATTGCCTCACATGCATGTGAGAGTTGGAGAATTAATAAAGAAGACTGAAGAAGAGTTGATACAATTAAGTTGTGGTGTTGCCGAAGAATGCTGAAAGTACCATAGACTGCTAAAACAATTAACAAATCTGTAATGGAGGAAATGCAGCAGGAATGCTCCTTGGAAGT
>NW_006922697.1:109259-112926 GCF_000298275.1 Orycteropus afer afer | reverse complement strand
TGGATGCAAAGGCATGCTCCTGGAGAAAGTATCTCCAGCTGAGGAAGTATCTCCATGCTTTTCCCATGCTCTTAAGAACTTAATGCCTCCTACCTTGAACCACTTGTCCAAACTTGGACTTCTTCTTGAGGACTTGTATCCCTTTATCACTCAGATTTTATCTCTCATTTTAACTTCTTCAGCATCACTGACGCTGACAGCTGACAGGTGGTTACAAGCATCTGCTGTTTGTTGATCAGGCTGAGATCCAGTGCAGAGGCAGATATGACATGCAAGGTCTGGGATAGGGCAACATAGGACATATCATGGATCATCATCTCATCCTCCTTCGTCTCTTTCAGTCCCCCAGGAAACTATCTCTGGAAATGTAGCCTCTACACACCACACTACTGGGAGAAATGGTTGGGAACCCAATTCTCTGCAGTGTGTTGCTGTGAATAGTATCTAATATATGTTATTTGTTCCTTCATTTTGTGTATATTTTCCATCTTATACACTACAATATAAAATTTTGAGAAAAGAGATGTTTTTTTTTTTCTTTTCCATAGTCATATGTGCAGCACCTAGAACATTGCCTGAGCATATTTCAAAAACCAAAAAGAAAACAAACCTGTGCCCATACAGTCAATTTTGACTATACTGTGTTTCATAAGGCACAAAGTAGAAATGATTAATAGGGTTTACTTAGCTTTAACATTTATGGATGAATATTTCCAAGCCTTTCTCTTTTTCTAACCTCTATGTAGGTTAGAATTTTCAAGCTTTAGGTTATAAAATGAATGTCAAATTTTTGGCACTAAAGGAGCTTTCACACTTATTACCAAACCAAACTCACTATTGTCAAGTAGAACCTGACTCACAACAACCACTCCTTGGGTTTCCAAGGCAGTATCACCACTACGGAAGTAGATTGCCCAACCTTCTTTCCAAGGAGTATCCTAAAAAAAAAAAAAAAAAAAAAAAAAGTTATGTGCCATCAAGTCAGACCTGACTCATAGCAACCCCTCTTTGGGTTTCCAAGGGGGTATCGCTACAGAAGTAGATTGCCCAAACTTCCTTCTGAGGAGTGGCTATTGGGTTTGAACCACCAGCCTTCAAGTTATCAGTCAAAGGCTTAGGCATTAGGTTCTCAGTAAATATCTGGGGTCATATGGGGTATTTATGACTAAGAATTGACTCGATTGACTCTATGCAAAACCACCACCACAACAACAAATATCTATTCAATAAGTAAAATAATGGATAAGCTCATTATCATTTGAGGGAGGAATACCACTGTGCAAAATAGCAAATGTTTCCTCTGCTCTTTCAAAGGAAGAGACAAACAACTAGTGAAGCTTGAAGCAGTAAGAGAAGCAGCTAACACAGCTCCAAATGTGCTATCCATCTAGAGGTCTCAAGAGTGAAGAGAGAATCTAGGTTATTGGGGCAGAATGTCTGCAACTGGATTATTAGAATGACAGCTGAAAATGCAGTGAGTTGTTGAACAACATGAGATCACTGAGCAACCACAGGTATTTGTAGTGAAGTAGTGATCTGAAAAGTGAGGGGATAAATTCTCTGCATGTAGCAGAAGAAAAGCAGAAGTCATTTCTAATAATTCTTGTTCCATATAACAAAGTGATGACAGGTCCCCCCCCCCCACAGGAAGGAGGCAGAAAAGATTGAGTTGCCATAGTGGGTGTAGTAAAAAAGGCAAGGGGGACCGGGACAGAGCGAGGAGTTCTAAATGATGCAGAAAACATCAAAAGAAGATGGGAGGAATACAGAGAGTCACTGTACCAAAAAGAACTGGTCAGTCTTCATCCATTTCAGGAGGTGGCATATGATCTAGAACCAATGATATTGAAGGAGGAATTTGAAACTGCAAGGAAGGAATTGGCAAAGAACAAGTCTCCAGGAATTGATGGAATACCCACTGAGATATTTCACCAAATGGTTGCCCCACTGGAGGCATTCAGTCGGTTATGCCAAGAGATTTTGAAGACAGCTACCTGGCCAACAGACTACAAGCCATCCATATTTGTACCCATTCACAAGAAAGATGATCTCACAGAATGTAGAAATTATCAAACAATATCATTAATATTGCATGCAAGTAAGATCTTACTGAAGATAATTCAAAAATCGTTGCAGCAGTATATTGACAGAGAACTTCCAGAGGTGCAAGCAGGTTTCAGAAGAGGGTGCGGCTCGAGGGATATCATAGCTGATGTCAGATGGATCTTGGCTCAAGGCAAAGAATACCAGGAAGATGTTCACTTGTTTTTTTATTGACTATGCAAACACATTTGATTGTGTGGATCATAACAAATTGTGGATGACATTGCGAAGAATGGGAATTCCTGAACACTTAATTGTACTCATGAGGAGCCTGTACGTTGACCAGGACGCTGTTGAACAGAACAAAAGAACACTGCATGGTTTAAAAATCAAGAACAGAGTGCATCAGGGTTGTGTTGTATCCCCATACTTACTCAATTATATGCTGAGCAAATAATGCGAGAAGCTGGACTATATGAAGAAAAACATGGCATCAAGATCATCAACAACGTTTGATATGCTGATGACACAACTTTGCTTGCCAAAAGTGAGAATGACTTGAAGCACTTACTGATGAATTTTGAAGAATGCAGTCTGCAGTATGGGTTGCATCTCAATACAAAGAAGACAAAAATCCTCATGAATGGACCTATAAACAGCATTACCATATACGTAGAAAAGATTGAGATTGTCAAAGAATTCACATTGCTTGGTTCTACAATTGACGCCAATGGAAGCAGCAGTCAGGACATTAGAAGACATATGTTGTTGCTGTTGCTGTTGTTGTTGTTGTTATGTGCCGTTTAGTCAGACCAAATCACAGCAACCCCTTCTTGGGTTTCCAAAGCAGTACCACTACGGAAGTAGATTGCCCATCCTTCCTTCTGAGGAGTGACCGGTGGGTTTGAACCGCCACCCTTTTGGGTTAGGAGTTAAGTGCCTTAGGCACTATGTCACCAGACTTCCTAGAAGACATATGGCACTGGGCAAGTCGCCTGGTAAAGAACACTGAAAGTACTGTGGATGGCTAAAAAAACCTAAAAGATCTGTCCTGGAGGAAGTACAGCTGAAATGCTCCTTGGAAGTGAGAATGGCCAGACTTTGTCTCACCTACTATGGTCATGTAGTCAGAAGGGACCATTCCCTGGAGAAGGATGTCATGCTTGGTAAGTTGGAGGGTCGGCAAAAGAGGGGAAGGCCTTAAATGAGATGGATTGACAAGGTGGTTTTGACGATGGACTCAAGTATAGCAAGGATCATGGAGCTGGCCTGGGATCTGGTGGTGTTTCGTTCTGCTGTGCATAAGATCACTATGAGTCACAAATAACTTGATGGCACCAACCAACATAACAAGTGGGTGTAATGCGAAATATATATTTATCTGATTACCTACTGCAGCCGGAGTCACTGTGCAACACTAAAGTCATTTTTTCTCAAGGAGCACAGGTGTAAGGAGATTTATTTAATATGCTAATCAATAAAATGCAAGTCCAAAATTTTTTAATCTTTTTTCATTCTTAAGGCAACATATTCCTCATTTTATAAACTTAACCTAATCTCACTGACACTATTTATAAAGCAGCCTTCCATGAATGAGGACCTTTCAACAAAAGACTGTAGAACC
>NW_006922697.1:105701-108705 GCF_000298275.1 Orycteropus afer afer | reverse complement strand
CTCATTCCCTTTGGAGATGCCATGGTTCTGGAGAAGACCACCCTTCCTCCTGAGCCCTTGACTGTCTCAAGAGCCCATGGGATTAAATTTGTGTACAGCAATGGTCGTTTGTTGACTAAATATATTCACCAAACTGCCCCCATCACAAGAGTGGGATTTTACTACTTTCCAGGGTGTTAGAAAATAATTTGTCTTTATTTGAGTAAGCAAATATTTATGTTTACTTTCCATTATTTGTATCTCATATTGATGTGAGCCAAGAAATGATTTACCAGTGTCCATAATGCAAAAAAAAAATGAAATGCATATATAAAGGGGTTTTGCATTTTGCTTCATAACCATATATTCTCTTTGAATTTTAGATCCTATTTTTAAGATACTTTAAAAAAGGAGAGAAAAAGAAAGAAAATAAATTAGTTTACCATCTGACTTAAAAAATCCATAGAAATACTGACTTTCAGACCCTCAGGTTTTTTTCAGAGTCATCTGGAACATGGTGTGCATCTGTGCTCTCAACTTCCATTCAAATGTAATTAGAAAATTTACAAAGACTAAATATGAGTTATGTGCATTCAAGCCCATACAATTTTTGAAATATCATATTTTTTAGGTATTCTTGGACAAATGTTAAAAACATGTAAATTTTAAGGGAAAGATGGGTTGAATATATATGTGAGTATATCTGTTTCTTATTTGGGTACATTCATATGTAATCAACTAGGTTTCATTTATATTTTACTGTTAAAATAAAACTTGTTGTTGTTGTTGTTGTTTGCCGTCGAGTCGGCCCTGACTCATAGCGACCCCTCCTGTATAAAATACAAATTTTACCATATAAAATAAAAAGTTAACTCTTTAAGAAATAAAAAAAAATGTGTTACTGTTTAAATAGCTATGATTTTGAAGTTATAGATAATTATTTTCAGAGCAGGTAACACAAAATTCCATCCTTTCTGCATTCAAATTGACATTTATGTATTTACATTTTGTCTTGTATCTTTTACTGACTAACAATTATTAATATATACAAAGGAATAATACACATCTTCTACCTTCAAAGTACTTAATAATGAAACAGTGCACAAAACCGTTAGCATTGAGGCATTAAAAAGAAAATAATGTAAGTGTCTAATCAAGGGTGATCTTCACTATCAGCATTCACTAAACTGTAAAATTTATTCTGCTTAAAGTTCCACAATGTTTTTATTGAAAGGGTGACATTTTAACAGGATCTTGTTAAGTAACTGAGGATAAATAATCTAAGAATTATGCACACAGTGACTGCAATATTTGAAAACTCTAATTAAAATAGAGCTAGTGCAATTCATCATCAACCACACACCCCTAGTCCCCATGTATTTCTCATCACTGGGCTCCTTTGGTTTGAGCCTAACCTGTGTCTGGCTGTTTCATTCCCCCCAGAAAGAGCCCTGTAGAGAGAGGACATGAATGTCAACAGCTAAACCACCATCACAGAGTACTTCCTCATAGGGTTCTCTGAACTCCCAGAGGTATGCTAATCTATCTTTGTGGCTTTTACTGCCATTTTTCAGATAACTTGGTAGGAAATGGAGACATTTCCCTTCCATATATATTCAGAAAAAGCTATGCTCACTCTGGTATAATGTTTTGGCAAACTTATGCCACTTACATATTTTCTGTCCGTAAGGTACTGTTCCCAAGATGTTCAACAACTTAATAACCAAGAAGAAAAGCATTTCCTTTTTTTTGGTGGGCTTTGCAGCTATTTTTCCTTGTAGCTCTTGCAGGGACCTAAGTCTTCTTTCTTGCTGTTGTGGCTTCTGACAGGTACATGGCCACATGTTTTCCACTTTATTACACCATCATAATGACAAAGGGATGCTTTGCCAAACAAATGAAGAAATGCTCACAGCTATTGGTCATTACAGATATGCAAGTCAAAACAACAATGAGATACCATCCCACCTCAACAATAATAGCATAGTTCAGCAAGACAGAAACCATCAAATGCTGTTGAGGGTGTGGAGAGATTTGAACTCTCATACACTGCTGATGCAACTATAAAATGGTACACTTAACTGTGTAAAATGGCATGGTGGTTCATTAAAATGTTGAAAATAGAAATACCGCTATATCTAGCAATCTCACTGTTAGGTATCCTAAAGAGATGATTCAGGACACAATTAGATGTACACACAATCATGTTCATTATAGCACTATTTTCAATAACAAAGATATGGAGACAGTTCACTACTCATCAATGGATGAATGAATGACCACATTATGGTACACAAGAATTCACAAATCACCTCAAATCATGGATAAACATTATGCTGAGAGAAATAAGTGAAGCACAAAGGAACAATATTGTATGAGTCCATTGTTATGAAATGTCAGGGAAAAGTTTACACAGGGAGGGAGATTTTCTTTGTTGGTTACCAGGGATGACAGGGTAAGGTAGGGATACTTGTTAGCTAATTTAAAGTCAAGAATTGATTTGGGTGAAGGGAAAGGCTGTATTTCAAAAGTGGGTGACTTGGCCAATATCACTGAGGAAAAGTAAGACATTGCAAACAGCACAAGAGATAGAGACAACAAAGGTAAATACTATTACCTACACAAGACTGCATTATCAGTAAAACAAACATTGATCTATGAGTGGATACATAGGTAATCAAGCAAGATCATCAAGTATGTGAAGGAGACCCAGAATATACACATGGCTATATTGGTTGGCAGGAGATATTCTTACATACATATTTGGATGTGTTATGAAAATGTCCATATATGTAAGAGAGTTACATGGAGCAAAATTAAGATAATATCTTAGCCACAACCAAGCACTTTGATGGAGTTAATCAGTGGGTCTGTTAGCTTGTAACTATGGCTTGGGGGATATCAAGCTAAATTAGCCAAACATAGTATACAAACATCGTTCTAACAGTCTATTTTTTTTTTCCTTTCTTTTTTTTTATTAGGATTTGGGTGAAGATTTACAGAGTAAATTCACTTTTCATACAGC
>NW_006922697.1:95706-99175 GCF_000298275.1 Orycteropus afer afer | reverse complement strand
ACACATGGAAACAATTAGTCCATGGGACTAATGGAACATTGAAACCTCAGCCTACAAGGCCCTTATCCAGAAGAACTAGATGGTGCTAGATACCTGTGCAAACCACACTGAAAAGAATCACAATTAGAGATCTTGCACAGAGTGGAAGAACAATGTGGAACAAAATTCCAAAAACATGAAAATGACCAGGATTACTGGTTGAAAAGAGACTGGTAAAACATTATGGCCCCTAGTTATCCTTTAGGCCTGGAATTGAACTCACTCCTATGGCTTTAGTCTCAGTGTAACCCCAGACAGGGCTATGAGCTGACCAATTACACCAGGGAGATGCACTTCTTAGAGAAATCAACCATGGAAGATAACAAGAGCAGCATTTGTGCACAGAGAAAGCTAGGGAAGCAGGAATGCACAGGAAAGGACAGAGAGAAAAAGTAACCACAGGGCAGAAGTGGGAAGAAAGTTGTCCTATTGTGGAGAATATAGTCAGTGACCTGAAACAAAGTGTGTAGGAATATTTGAATGAAAAACAAATACACTCCATAAAATTTCACCAAAATCACAATAAAAAAATAAAATAAAAGTATGGTATCAAAATCCTGCACCAAAATCCTGCACCCCCCTCCTTTCTTTTGCAGCTGGCAAAAGTACTTCTGTACTCCATTTGCTATGCCAACTACCATTATTTCTTTTTATTCTTCTCTGTATTCTGACAATTCTTTATGTAAACTCCTTTTCTTTTCCCAAAAAAGAGCCAGTCAGCATATTTTTTGACAGAAATCCTTTTAAAGATTCATCCTACAGAAACTAAAGACCCTCCCTGTGGAATCAATCAAAGATGCATAACATTGTAAAATATTTTTGTAAGCAATTTGAGAAGGTGTATAAATTTGCTAAAGAATTCAGAATTCTTGTCGAGGGTTTCCAGCGTGGACTTCCTGGCTAGGAGAAGTCTTGTTATAACTGAAGGAAGCTAAGTAGAAAGATCCCATGGACTGTTTCATTTTAAATATAAATGAAACTTGCACAGGTTATGATTAAAATGTTCTTAGAAGCTGTTCACAAGGAATCTTAAAAACAAAACCTTTCCCAGTAACTTAAGCTGGAATTAGAAGGGGGAAGGGGGAAGGGGGAAGTAGGGAGGGGGCGGTAATTTTTCACTGACAGCAGCCAGTTGATAGCAAAAGAAACAAAATGAAAGGATACTGTGTTGTTTGTCATATAGTTCAATCGATCAGATTATTTGCTCAGAGTACTTATTAAATAGTATGGTGAAATGACACAACCCTACCACATACCTTTCCTGATCTTTAAACAAGTAGAATCTTCACCTTCTGTTTGAATGACTGCCTTTTAAGGTACATACAGTTTCCTTATGAACACAGCTAAGTGCTCTGGACTTCTCATTTATTTCAATGTTATTCATTATTTGTTATTATCCACAAAGTCAAATGCCTTTGCATAATCAATTAAACACAGGTAAAAATCAGGTATTCTGTCTTTTCAGCATTGACACATATGATACTAGCAGTGATATCCCTGTTTCACATCACCTTCTGAACCCCTATTGAATTTCTGGCTGTTCCTAATTGATGGACTGTCACATTACATTTTTTCCTTAATTTCACCAAATTTATAATTGCATGTGATATTAATGACATTGTCTGATAATTTCCACATTCTGTCGGATTACTTTTCTTTGGAATGGACACAAATATGAATATCTTCCATGGAGCTGGCTAGACAGCCATCTACAAATTTCTCAGATACAACTGACTGAACACTTCCCTTATTTTATCCATTTGTTGAAATATATCTCAATGGATATTCTGTCAATTCATGGAGCCTCGTTTTCTCACAGTTCCTTCAATGTTGCTTGGATTTTTTCCTTTAATTCTATTGCTTCTTAACCATATGCTACCTCCTGATATGGTTAAATATCAACCAATTATTTTTGGTATAGTGACTCTGTACTCTTCCCATCTTCTTTTGTCACTTCTAACATTGTTCAATATTTTTGCCCATAGTGCCTGTAGGATCCTTCAGTCCTTCAGTTTTTTTTTTTTTTCCCCCCATTTATGTCAGCTTGAAAGATGCCAGCCAAGGTCTTTCCCCTTGGTTTTAACTCTAACTTGAACATTTCATTATTATAGTTTGTCTTCTCAAGCCATCCTTTGAAATCTTCTGTTTAGATCTATAATTTATAATTTCTTCCATTTGTATTTGCTATTCTTCATCAAAGAGCAAATTTAAGAGTCTTTTCAGATATCCATTTTTGTCTTTCTTCCTTTCCTGTCTTTTTAATGACCATTTGTTTTCTTCATGTGTGATGCCCTTCATGTCATACCACAACTCATCTGATCTTCACTAATTTGTGTTCATTGCATCAAATAGATTCTACAATGGTCTTTAAATTTAGGTGGGATATACTCAAGATTTAATTTTGTCTCTGGACTTGTTTAATTTTTCTTCAGTTTTAATTACAATTTGCATATGAGCAATGAAAGTTCTCTTCCATAGTAAGCCACTTGCCTTATTGTGACTGACCATATTGAGTTTCTCCAACATCTCTTTCCACAATTGTAGTCAATGTGATCCTTGTGTCTTCCATCTGGCATGGTCCAAGTGTATAGTCACTGCTTACATGCTTGAAAAGAGGTATTTGGAATGAACAAGTCTTTGGCCTTCCAAAATTTTATCATGCGATCTCCGATGGCATTTCTATCACCAAGGCCATATTTTCCAACTACCAACACCTCCTTTTCCCTTCCAACTTTTACATTGCAATGGCCAGAAAATATCATTGCATCCTTGTTGCATTGTTGGTCAATTTCACACTGTAGAAGTTGGTAAGAGTCGTCAATTTCCTCATCTTTTGCTTTAGTGATGGTGCATAAATTAGAAGAATATAGGCATTGTGGTAGTTAAGTCTGTGTGTCAATTTGCTGGGCCTGGTTAAGTGGCTGGGCAGCTGGTGGTATTTATTCCCCATGATGAGACTGGCAATCAACTCCAAGGTGGACTCTACCACAAGCAGCTCAGTAGCTGCTTTGGGTATATGGTCTTCTTCCTGTATATAAGACATGGCTTTGGGAATGGTCTCTAGCTTATGGCACACACTGACCCTGCATGTAGCCGTGTCATTATTCAGCAGCCTGCCATGACCTGCCAACCTGGGAACTTACAATGGATTTAATCAGTGGCCTGCTGTATGATTTGGTAATATCGGGACTGTTCTTTTTTTACTTGTCAACCTTGGGCATGGCAGGTTGAGCAGGCAGCAGTTGTCTTAGTGAAGAAAAGCCTCTAGCTTCAGTGGGCCGGGAGTGGAAGGCAGACCTGAAGCTCAAGGTCGAGGGGCTTTCACCCAGTCCCTAGAGCCTGGCACTTTGGACTTGGACTTAAAGCCTCCGAATTATAAGAGAATAAACTCCTGTTTGTTAAGGGCATCCCATTCTTGTCGGAGTGGCAT
>NW_006922697.1:89643-94531 GCF_000298275.1 Orycteropus afer afer | reverse complement strand
TAGGGCCTAAGGCTTTTGGCTGCTAACCAGAAGCCTCACAGTTCAAACCCACCATCCACACCTCAGAAGGAAGGTTGGGCAATCTACTTCTGTAGTGATACCACCTCAGAGACCCAAAGAGAGGTGTCTATGAGTTGGATCTGATTCTATGGCAGTGTACTGCATTTGTTTGTACAGAAGTAAAATTCATATGATATTATTAATTGATGAAGAAAAATACTTCAGAGAATTTTACTTCATTCATTATAAAACTTCCAACAAACAAGGAATAAAAGTAATTTCTGCAAATGGTTATAAAACATGTACACAAAAACCTGTAGGTAACACCATACTTAGTGATGAAAGATTGCATCCTTTCCCTGTGCTATTTTATACTCAACAATTAACACCAATCAAACAAGCAGTTAAGAATTCAGATGTTGTATTGAACTGGGCAAATCTGCTGCCAAAGACCTCTTTAAAATGCTGAAAAGCAAAGATGTCTCTCTGAAGTTTAAAGTGTGCCTAACCCAAGCCATAGTATTTTCAATAATCTCATATGCATGTGAAAGTTGATCAATGATTAAGGAAGACCTAGGAAGAGTTGATAGTTTTGAACTGCCATGTTGGTGAAGAATACTGAAAGTATTATGGACTTCCAAAAGAATGAACAAATCTGTCCTAGAAGAAGTAGAGCTGGAATTCTCCTTAGAAGCAAGAATGGTCAGACTTTGTCTCACCTACCTTGGTCATGTTGTCAAAATGTACCATTCTCTAGAGAAAAATATCATGCTTGGTAAAGTGGAGTGTCTGTGAAAAAGGAAAAGACCCTAAGTGAGATGGATTGACACAGAGGCTACAAGGATAGACTCAGGTACAGAAAGGATTTCGAGCATGGTACATGGTTCAGCAGTATTTAGTTCTGTTATACATAGAGTTGTTGTGAGTAGGAGCTGACTCTATGGCATCTAACAACAACAGCAGCAACATTTTATATTCTACATCCTAACCATTGTACAAAAGGCAAAACACAAAATAAAATACATAAATATTATAAAGAAGAAATAAAATTTTCTTATTTTCAGACAACATACTTTTTTTCATAGACAATTCCAGAAAATCCATACACAAAAAATTAAACCTCTTGGAACTAGTAAGTGATGTTATTAAGGTCATAGGATACATGGTTAGCATAGAGAAATCAATTATATTTCTATGTACTGATAATGAAAAATTGTAAGAAGAAATGTTTTAAAAAGAACAAAATAAGAAGTAATGCCATCACATATATAAGGGCTAATGAGCAGCAAATTCTAAAATGTTTGATAGAATAGATCAAATATCTAAGGGGAGAGCCATGTTGACTTATGGACTGCAGAAATCAACATAACAGTCTTTCAAGGTGCATTGATGAATTGATAATTACAAGTTATTGGACTGCAAAAACTGGAAACAAACAAGTAAGATCAGTACAGGCAGTCCTCAGATTCAGAACTAGTTCTGTTTCAAAGTCTGTCTTTAAGTCAAATTTGTAGATAAGTTGAATAGTTAGGTATGAATTGCATCTAAAGTTAGTCAAATGTCTATCTTATTGTTCTTTCTGTGAAGTCAGTTCCAACTCATTGTGACCCTAAGCAAAGCAGAATGAAACACTGCTGGTTCCTTTGCCATTGTCACAATCCTTAATATGGTTGGGTTCATTGTTGCAGCCATGGTGTCAATACATCTCATTGAAGATCATTCCCTTTTTCACAGACTTTCTACTTGACCATAGATGACATCCTTGTCCAGGGACTGGTCTCTTCTGATAATGTGACCACACTTTGAAAAGTGAAATACGGCCATTCTCCCTTCTGTGGACCATCCCTGCTTCATTTCTTCCAAGACGGATTTGTTCTTTCATTTTATCTGGTTGATGATATTTTCAAAACATGACAAGTCAAATGAATCAATTCTTCTACGGTCTTTCTTATTCATTGTCTAGCTTTCCCAGATGAGACTATTGAAAATACCATAGTATTTGCCAGGCACACTAGTCTTCAAAAAGATATATTGGTATCTGCTTTGTAACACTCTGAAGAGGTGTTTTGAAAAATCTTTTCTGTGTCATTTGATTTCTTGACTGCTGTTTGCATGGGCATTGATTTTGGATGCAAGTAAAATGAAATCCTTGACAACTTCAGTCTTTTCTCTACTTATGATGTTTCCATTGGTCCACATAGGATGATTTATTTTTCTTTGTGTTAAGGTGTAATTCATACTGAAGGCTGTTGTGTCTGTTCTTCATCAGTAGTGTTGCAAGACCTCTTCACTTCCAGCAAGCAGGCAAGGTTGTGCCGTGTACACACCTCGGGGGGAAATGAGAATCCCCCTAATCATGATATTGTGTTTTTCATAATATAGTCCAATTTATCAGATTATTTGCTCAGCATACAGATGGAATACTGTGGTGAAAGTGTACAACACTTTCACACACCTTTCCTGATTTTAACCATGCAGCAGTATCTCCTCCTTTTCTTTGAATGACTGCCTTTAAATCTATGTACAGATTCATTATGAGCACAACACAAACAAACAAAAAAAAAGCCACAACTAAGTGTTCTGAAATTTGTATTTTTTCACAATATTATCCATAATTTGTTATTACCCATGCTGTCAAATGCCTTTGAATAGCCAATAAAGCACAGATAAAATATCTTTCTAGTCTTCTCCCCTTTCAGCCAAGATACATGTGATATTAGCAATGATATCCCTATTCTATGTGATCTTCTAATCCATTATTGAATTTCTGGCAATTTCCAGTTGATGAACTCTTGCCCTGAATTATCGAATGACTTTCAGCAAGATCATACTTTCGTATGATGTTCATGATATTGCTTGATAATTTCTACATTCTGTTGGATTACCTTATTTTAATGGGTACTAACATGGATCTTTCAGGAGCTCTGGTAGTGTATGCCTAAGGCACTTGACTGTTAACCAGAAGGCTGGCAGTTCAAACCCTCCAGCCACTCCTTGGAAGGAAGATGGAGCAAACTACTTCCGCAGTGATACTGCCTCAGAAACCCAAGGAGGGGTCACTATGGGTTGGGGCCTACTCGATGGCACATAACAACAACAACAATATGGATCTCTCCTCTCAGTTGTCCAGGTAGCTTTCTCCAAACTTCTTGGCATAAATGACTGAGCACTTGCAGCCTTACATGCTTTTTTCCCCCTTTTCCTTTATTGTGATTTGGGGGAAAGTTTACAGAGCAAATTCAGTTTCCATATAGAAGTTCACACACGCGTTGTCTCATGACATTGGCTACAATTTACCCCAATAAAACACCTCCCCTCCCACTTCCTCCTGATATTTACCTCCTCCCTGTGTCCATCCCTCCATGCACTCCTGCCCCCTGAACTGTCTCCCTGGGCATAAACAGCCCTTCTTGCTCCCATGATTGTTCTCTCCAAGATGTGTATTTTTCTCAGGTAAATATTCAACTCAAATGCCTGTCATTTGTTTGGCTGGTAGGCACGGGTGTGGGTTCAATTCCAGACCTGAAGGGCAGCTAGGGGCAATAGTCTCAGTGGTTCCACCAGGCTCTATCAGACCAGCAAACCTGGGCCCACCTCTCTTCCCCCCCTTTTTTTTTCCAAATGATTTTGAGCTTTGTTCCACATTGTTCTCCCTTTCTATCTAGGATCTCCTACATAGATCACCTTCCAAGTGCTTGACATTGGTAGCCAGGCACCATCTAGTTCTTCTGGTCTCATAGTCATACAGGCTGAGGATCACATGGGGTACCAGTCCCTAGGACTATTTGTTTCCATGAATCTTTGGTTTTCTTCATTCTTCATTGCTCTGGAGAAGGAGAGACCCATTGTTGCATCCAGATGGCTACTACAAGCTTTTAAGATGCCAATTGTGACTCACCAAAGTAGGACGTGGAACAATCTTTTTCATTGTCGACTCTACTATATACCTGGGAATTCTTACAGAACATACAAATACATTTATAGAAGCATTGTCTGTTAACCCTACACATGATCTTGGTTACATTTCCTGGTGCATAGACATAACTAATAGTTCAGCCTGTCCACCCATCTGACCACCTATATACCCATGTTGCCTTCATTGACAACGCAATACTGTATGTGCAAAAGGGTTCATCTTTGTAGTCTGCACTTCCCATGTACCTCTCCATATCTTCCTCTTCCTCAATGCCACCATGTTGATCACTCACATTTGGTATACTGCCCTTCTCTTCAAACAAATCAATACTTATCTCTACCTATTTAACAGTGTTGCCTACCCTAACCTCCCTTCCCTGGTAACCAACAAAGAAAATTTCCTTCCATATACAAACAATTCCTTGACTTTTATAATAATGGACTAATACAATATGTATCCTTCTGTGATTGACTTATTTCACTCAGCATAATGTCTTCCAAGTACATCCACGTTATGTGGTGTTTTGCAGATTCTACATTATTCTTTAGAGTTACATAGTATTACATTGTGTGTATGTACCATGGTTTGGTTAACCATTCCTAAGTTGATGAACACCTAGGTTGTTTCCAACTTTTTGCTATTGTAAATAGTTCTGTGATGAACATGAGTGTGCATATGTCTTTTCTTGTCATGGCTCTCACTACTTTAGGATATATACCTAGTAATAGAATGGCTGGGTCAAATGGTATTTCTATTTGCAACTTTTTAAGGAATGACCATACTGTTTGACACAGTGGCTGTACCATTTTACAGTGCCACCAGCAGTGTATGAGAGTCCCCATCTCTCCACATCCTCACCAGTATTTGTTATTTTCTGTCTTGCTGAACTTTCCTGCTAGTGCTGGGACAAGATAGTATCTCGTTTTGATTTACATCTCTCTAATGGCTAATGATCATGAGCATTTCTTCATA
>NW_006922697.1:88859-89543 GCF_000298275.1 Orycteropus afer afer | reverse complement strand
TGAGCATTTCTTCATATGTTTGTTGGCCACCTGAATGTCTTCCTTGGTGAAGTGTCTATTCATGTCTTCTGCCCATTTTAAATTGGATTCTTTGTCTTTTTGTTGTTATTGATGTGTTAGAGTTTTCCATAAATTCTAGAGATAAGTCCCTTGTCAGATATGTCATTATCAAATCTTTTTTCTCAATCTGTGGGTTCTTTTTTGATTGTTTTGGAGAAGTTTTTGGAAGCACATAAAAATTTAATTTTTAGAAGGTCCCATTCATCTAGTTTCTATTCTGCTGTTTGTGTCTTTTGGGTTATGCTTGTTAGTCTATTTATGCCATCTATTAGGGCCCCTAAATTTTTCACTAGTTTTTCCTTGAGGAACTCTATAGTTTTAGGCTTCACATTGAAGTCTTTGATCCATCTGAATTTAGTTTTTGTGTATGATGTGAGTTACAGTTCTTGTTTCATTTTTCTACAAATGGATATCTAGTTTTGCCAGCACCACTTAATAAACAAATATTCTCTTCCCCATTTAATGGATTTAGGAACTTTGGCAAAGATCATCTGATGGTAGGTCTACGGATCTATTTCTGGGTTCTCAATTCTATTCCATTGGTCTATGTGTATGCCATTGTACAAATACCAGGCAGTTTTGACTACTGTGGCCACATAGTAAGTTTTGAGATCCAGCAGTGTG
>NW_006922697.1:85301-88067 GCF_000298275.1 Orycteropus afer afer | reverse complement strand
TGAATAGAAGTGGTGATAGCGGGCATCCTTGTCTGGTTCCTGTTCTCAAGAGGAATGGTTTCAGTCTCTCTCCATTGAGAATAATGTTGGCTGTTGGCTTTGCATAAATACCCTTTCTTATGTTGAGGAATGTCCCTTCCATTCCTATTTTGCTAAGAGTTTTGATCAGGAATGGGTGTTGGATTTTATCAAATGCCTTTTCTGCATCAATCAATATGATCATGTGGTTCTTCTCCTTTGTTTTATTATGTGGTGGATGACATTGATTGTTTTTCTAATGTTGAACCATCCCTACATGCCTGATATGAACCTCACTTGGTCATAATGAATAATTTTCTTGATATTTTGTTGCAGTCTATTGGCTAGGATTTTGTTGAAGATTTTTGCATATATATATTCATGAGATATATTGGTCTGTAGTTTTCCTTTTGAGTGATATCTTTGCCTGCTTTTGGTATCAAGGTTATGCTTGTGTCATAAAATGAGTTAGGCAGGATTCCATCCTTTTCTATGCTTTGCAATAGTTTGAGTAGGACTTGGATCAGTTCTTTTCTGAATGTTGGGTGGAATTCTCCAGTGAAACCATCTGGTCAGGACTTTTGTTAGTTGGTAATCTTTTGATGACCTGTTCAATTTTTTCTTTTGTGATGGGCCTATTCAACTTTTCCACATCAGTCTGTGTTAGTTTAGGTAAGTGGTGTGTTTTTAAACATCTGTTCATTTCTTTCAGATTTTCAAATTTGTTGGAGTACAGTTCTTCATAGTATCCTGATATTATCCTTTGGATTTCAGTTGGTTCTGTTGTGATGTCACCCATTTAGTTTCTTATTTGTGTTATTTGTATCCTCTCCCCCTTTTCCATTGTTAAATTTGGAAGTGGTTTGTCAATTTTATTGATCTTTTCAAAAATCAACTTCTGGTCTTGTTGATTTTTTCTATTGCCCTTCTATTTTCAGTTTCATTGATTTCTGCTCGAATCTTGATTATTTCCTTTCTTCTAGTGACTCTACACTTTTCTTGCTGTTCTTTTTCCAATTATTGGAAATGTTGGTTTAAAGTGTTTATTTTGGCCCTTTCTTCTTTTTTGATGTGTGTGTTTATTGCTATAAATTGGCCTCTGATTACTGCTTTTGCTGTGTCCCAAAGATTTTGGTATGTTGTGTTTTCATTCTCCTTTGATTCAAGGAATTTTTGCATTTCAATTTTTATTTCTTCTCTTAGGCAGTCTTTCTCAAGGAGGGTGTTTTACAGTTTCCATATGTTTAAGCTTTTTCTGTTGATCTTCCTATTGATGATTTCTAATTTGATAGCATTATAATCTAAGAAGATGTGTAAGTATGTCTTCATATGTTTGTTTACTGCTTGAATATCTTCTTTGGTGAAGTGTCTATTCATATTTTCTGCCCATTTTTTATTAGATTATTTGTCTTTCTTTTGTTGATGTGTTGGGGTTTTCTATAAATTCTAGAGATAACTCCCTTGTCAGATATGTCATTTTCAGACATTTTTTTCCCCCAATCTGTAGGTTCTCTTTTGAATCTTTTGTCCAATTCTTTGGAGATCTATAAACATTTAATTTTTAGAAGGTCCCATTCATCTAGTTTGGTTATGCCAATTCATGCAGCTTGTGTCATGCATGATAGTCTATTTATGCCATATATTAGGGCCCCTAAATTTGTCCCTAGTTTTTCCTTGAGGAAATTTATATTTTTAGGATTCATATTGAAGTCTTTACTCCATCTGGAGTTAGTTTTTGTGTATGGTGTCGGGTACAGATCTTGTTTTATTTTTCCACAAATGAATATCCACTTTTGCCAGCACCGTTTGTTTAACAGACAATCTGTCTCTCATTTAAGCCCTTTGTCACAGATTAGCTGACCATATGTCAATGGCTTTATTTCTGGGTTCTCCATTCTATTCCATTGGCCTATGTGTCTGTCATTATACCAGGCAGTTTTGATTACTGTGGCTCTATAGTAGATTTTGAGATCTCCAGTGTGAGACTTCCTGCTTTGTTGTTGTTCAACAGTGCTTTGCTTATCCGAGGTCTCTTTCTTTTCCATATAAAGATAGTGATTGGTTTTTCCATATCCTTAAAGAATGTTGATGGGATCTGGATTGGGATTGCATTGAACATATAGACTGCTTTTTCAGAATTGTCATTTTCACAATGTTCAGTCTTCCTATCCATGAGCATGGTATGTTCATGTGGTTCTTTTCCTTTGTTTTATTTGTGTGGTGGATGAATGTTCCCACAGATATTGTTGATATGATTCCTATGTGCTTCATTTGGTATGGTCATAATTTAAGACATTGTTTAAATTTTCAGAAGAGATATTTGTAATGACTTAGTCTTTGGCCTTACAAACTTCTATCATATCATCTATGATGTAATTTCTATTGTCAACACAATATTTTCCAATTATTGATGTTTCTTCATTGTTCCCAAATTTTTCATTCCACCCACCAGTAATTACCATTGCCTTTTCCTTGTATATTTGGTCAATTTCATACAGTAGAATTTGGTAAAAGTCTTCAATTTCTTCAAATTGGCTCTAGTGGCTGATGCATTAATTTGAATGACATAGGCAAATAACAACAACAACAATGCATTAATTAGGCTTCTTTGTAGTCATTTGTCTATAATCCTATGACAGCCATCATTGCACTTAGTATAGATGTTGAAATGTTCATTTTGACAATGAATCCAGTCATCCCTCTTCAAAATATCATTGTGAGTATGGTAAACTTTTTGATTATTCAATA
>NW_006922697.1:83279-84729 GCF_000298275.1 Orycteropus afer afer | reverse complement strand
GAACTTAGAAGTATTTGAAATATCAGTGGCATAGCTTTAAGCATCACAACAACAAGCCAGACATGACAACATTGCATAATGACAGAAGAACAGTGACATAATTATACATTAATCATAATAATGAAAATAATCATATGTAAAAAAAATGGCTGAAGATAATTCCAAAACATTTGTAGGAGTACATTGACAAAAAACTGCCAAGGATTGAAATTATATTCAGAAGATTTTGGAAGACCAGGGAAATCATTACTGGCACCACATGTATCTTGGCTGGAAGCAGAGGATACCAGGAAAATGTTTACCTGTGTTTTATTAACTATGAAAAAGCATTCAACTATGTAGATCATAACAGATTATGGATAGCATAATGAAAAATGGGGAGTCCAGAACACTTATTTGTGCTCAGTGGGGACCTGCACATAGACCAAGAGGCAGTCATTCAATAGAAGAAGAGGATGTTGCATGGTTTAAAACCAGGAAATGTTCATACCAGGGTTGTGTTCTTTCACCATAGTTATTCAATCTGTATTCCGAACAAATAATCCAAGAAGGTGAAACTATGTTAAGAGGAACACAGCATCAGGACTGGAGGAAGACTCATCAACAATCTGAGTTATGCAGATGACACAACATTACTTAGCAAAAATGAGGAGGTCTTGGAGGACGTAGTAATGGAGATCAAATACTACCTCCTTCATTATGGATTATTTTCAACACAAAGGAAACAAACATCCTCACATCTCAACCAGTAAGCAACACTATGATAAATGGTCAAAATATTTAATTTTTCAAATATTTCATTTTATCATTGATTGGAAAGAAGGTTGGGCAATCTACTTCTGTTGTGATACTGCCTTGGAAACCCAAGGAGGGTTCGCTTTGTGTCGGGTCTGACGTGACGGCACTTAACAACAACAACTACAATAAAAGTCCATGGAAACAGCAGTCAAAAAATCAAATGACATAATGGATTTGGAAAATCAACTACAAAAGATCCTTTTAAAGTGTTAAAAAGCAAAAATGTCACTTTGAAGAAGATGTTCCTGACCCAAGCCATAGTACTTTCAATAGACTCATATGCATACAAAAACTGGACAAGGAATAATGACTAAAGATGAAATAATGCCTTGCCTTTGAATTGTGTTGTTGGTGAGGTAAAATGAATATTTTAAAGAATACCAGAAGATAAACAAATCCACCTTAACTGTAGTAAAACCAGCATGCAGCATATATTTCAATATTGCAAGACTTTCCCTCATATACTTTGGATATATTATGAGAAGGGACCAATACCTGGAAAAGTACATCTGGTTGGCAACACAGTAAAGCAGCATAAAAGGGGAAGTTCTGAAAGGAAATTACTGAATATAGTGATTGAAAGAATGAGCTCAAACACAGCTGTGTTTGTTAGGATGACACTTGATCAGGCAATTTTTTGTTTTGTTATACA
>NW_006922697.1:82466-82957 GCF_000298275.1 Orycteropus afer afer | reverse complement strand
AAAAAAAAATCATAGGGGAAAGTTATTAACATCTGTCCACATAAGTTTAACAACTTAAAGGAAAAGGAACACTTCTTCAAAATCCACAAGCTATCAAAATTCACTCAAGATAAAATACATGATATGAATTGTCCTATACACTAAAAAAAAAAAGAGGAAAAAAAAAAGAATCTATACCTGGAAAACCTTAGAAAATACATTCTCAACCAAATTATTTAATTAGAAAATTCTTCCAAATATTTAAACAAGAAATGATACATGTTCTATACAATATTTTCCAGAAAATATATTATATAGGTCAGCATTACTCCATTATGAAAACTCCCAAGGGACACTACCAGAAAATAAAACTACAAAAAATGTCATGTATAAACATGAGTACAAAAATGCCCAACAAAATAGTAGCAAATCTAATCTAATAATCTTACTCATGTCACAGCCTTGATCAGATATGAGAGATGTTGCTCTGAGGTGTGGCCTACATCACCTTT
>NW_006922697.1:79052-81634 GCF_000298275.1 Orycteropus afer afer | reverse complement strand
GAACAATGTTTTGTATAGTATGTTATGCCAATTGAGCTTGATGTCCCCTGCGACTATGGTCCCAAGTCCTCAGGTTCAATTACTCGGTCCCTCTGGGTAGCTGGCTGTGACCAAGTAGTGACCACAACCTTGCCCCTTGTCAGCTCTACCATACACTTGGGAGTTCTGATCATTCACATAAACTTATAGGACCATTGTATGCCAACCCTGTATATGATCTTGCATACACTCCCCATTTCATAGACATACCTAATATTTTAGCCTGTCCACCTATCTATCCATCCATATACGCATGTTTGCCTTCACTGACAACTCTGTACTGTATATGATAGCAGAGATTTGATTGATCTACTACCACCAAGAAATAACACCTAGGATTCTTTGGACCTGGGATCCCTGTACTGAGAAACTGCTATTTGCAGAGGAAGATTGATGACAAGGACCTTCCCCAGAGCCCATAGAGAGTGAAACTTCCCCTGTAGCTGGTGCCTAAAGCATTTGACTGCTAACCAGAAGGTTGGCGATTCAAATGGACCAGCTGCCACTCCATGGAAGGAAGATAGGGCAATCTACTTCCTTAAAGATTTACTGCCTTGGAAACTCAGTGTAGGTCACTATGAGTCAGGATCAACTTGATGGCAGTGAGTTTGCTTTTGGTTTATAGGGTTTCCTGGGCTGTGAACTTTATGGGAGAAAACTAATAGGTTTTCATCTTGAAGAGCTTTCAACAGTCAACCATTCATTTAGCAGACAAGCTCTTAATCATTGTGCCACGAGGGATCCAAAGAGCTGCATGAAAACCAAACCCAATTTATTGCCACCAGTCAAATCAACTCTTCCCCATAGAGTTTCCAAGGCTATAAATCTTTACAGAAACAGACTGACTCATCTTATTTCAGCAGAGCAACTGGTGGATTTGAACCACCAACCTTTCAGGTAACCACAAGATCTGCATTGTTGTTGTTGTTGGTATGTGCTGTCAAGTTGACCCCACCAACTCACAGTGACCCCTCCTTGGGTTTCCAAGGTTGTATCACTATGGAAGTAGAATGCCCAACCTTTATTCCCAGGAGTGGCTGTTGGGTTTGAATTACCAGCTTTCTGATTAGCACTCAAATACCTTAGACACTATGCTACCAGAACTCCTAAGATCTGCATTTGTTGTTGTTGTTGTTGTTGTTATGTGCCGTTGAGTCGGCCCCGACTCATAGCGACCCCTCCTTGGGTTTCCGAGGCAGTATCACTACGGAAGTAGGATTGCCCAACCTTCCTTCCGAGGAGTGGCTGGTGGGTTTGAACCGCCAGCCGTCTGGTTAGCAGGCAAGTGACTTAGCCACTATGCTACCAAAGATCTGCATTAGGACCTGCGAAAGCAGAGAACAAGGAAGCAGAGGCAGGGATCCAGAAAAGGAGAGGGACCCAGGCCATGCGCCTCCCTAGCGGTGGGAAAGAGGCAGAGATCTATGTAAAGGGAGGGTGAGGAGGGTGGAGAGGTTATGAACAGTTAAGGGAGACAAGCTTGTCTGTCAGTTTCTCCTGTGGTGGTGTGTTGCTGTGAGGCTTGCGGCTGTGCCATCAGTGTCTCAAACCCAGTAGTGTTGTACATGGTGCACAGGTTTCAACAGCTTACAGACTGAGACTGACTAGGAAGAAAGAGAAAGCCATCAACTTCTCAAACATTTGGCCAGGGAAAACATTATGAATAGCAGAGAAACACTGTCTGATACATTACTGTGCAACTTTATGAATAGCCCAGAAACATTGTCTTATACAGTGCAGGAGGATAAGCTGCTTAGGTTGGAAGGCTTTCAAAATAGGACCAGGAAAGTTCTGCATCATCAGAATAGAACCAGCCTAAATGATATGGATAAGGTAAAGCTTTCAAGATTTCCATTTTCTGACGTGGCACAACTCAAATTGAGGAGAAAGAGCTACAAATATCGATTTATAATCAGAATATGGAATGTAAGAAGCGTGAATCTAGGAAAACAGAAAGTTGTCAAAAATGAAATGGAATGAACAAAGATTGATATCCTAGGCATTAGTGAGCTGAAATGGACTGGTTTTGGCCATTTTGAATCAGACTAACATGTGGTGTACTATGACAGGAATGATAATTTGAAGAGAGATGGCATGGCATTCATAATCATAAAGGATGTTTCAAGATCTGCCCTGAAGTACAATGCTGTCAGGGATAGGATAATATCCATACACCTAAAAGTAATGCCAATTAATACAACTATTACTCAAATTTATGCACCAACTACCAAAGCAAAGATGAGGAAATTAAAGATTCTTATCAGCTTCTACAGTCTGAAATTGACCAAATATGCAATCAGAATGTGATTATTATCTCTGGTGACTGGAATGCAAAAGTTGGAAACAAAGAAGAATCACCGGAAGTTGGAAAATTTGGCCTTGGTGACAGAAATGATGCTGGAAATCGCATGGTTGAATTTTACAAGACCAACAACTTACTCATTGCAAATATATTTTTTTCAGCAATACAAATTATGGCTATACACATGTCAGATGGAATACACAGGAATAAGATTGACTGCATCTGTGGCAAGATCCTATGG
>NW_006922697.1:77609-78952 GCF_000298275.1 Orycteropus afer afer | reverse complement strand
TCTGGTGAGCAGTCAAGTGCCTTAGCCGATAGCCCTCCTGAATTTAGACTATCTGAAGAATAGATTTGATGCATTGAACACCAGTGAGTGAAAACCAGAATTGTGAGATGTCCTTAAGAACATCATCCATGAAGAAAGCAAGAGGTCACTGAAAACATGAGAAAAGAAGAAAAGACGAAAATGGATGACAGAAGAAAGTCTGAAACTTGCCCTTGAGCAAAGAATAGCTAAAGCCAATGGCAGAAATGACAAGATAAAAGAGCTGAACAGAAGATTTCAAAGAGCAGCTCAAGAAGACAAAGCCAATTACTATAATGAAAATGGAGTTGGAAAACCAAAATGGATGAACGCAATCAGCATTTCTCAAGCTAAAAGACCTAAGGAAAAAAATTAAGCCACGAGTTGCAATATTGAAAGATTCTATGGGTAAAATATTGAATGATGCAGGAAGCATCAAAAGAAGATGGAAGGAGGATCTGGCAAGATGGCGGACTAGGCAGAAAGACTGCACAGACCTTTGCCAACAAAGAAAAAGGAAACCAATTAACACAGACACGGAAGGTAATCTTAGACCTCTGAGCCTTGAAGGGAAGGATATAGAAGTAGACCAAACCCCAACTAGCAGAAGAATTTGCATGAAAATACCAAAAAAGGAGACATACAGAGCTGTGGTCTGGCAGCGATCCTGAGCTATCCTGACAGCACAGACAGCTTGGAGATTCCTGAGTGGTGGTAGGACTTAAGAATTAACCTAAAAATCAACCTGATAGCCAGGGACTGCACAGAGGACTGTGCACGGTGGCCAGGGAACAAACATAGAAGGTGAAGAGAAAGGTGGGCTGAGCTGTGGAATTTTGCTGTTCCAGAGGGTGCAGCCATTTTGAAGGTTTAAAAAGCGGCTTGACTGTTTTGGGTATTTAAAGAGACAGCACTCTTGCAGATTCCTGGGGCCTAAGAACATATTCTGTTTTTAAGCAACCCAAAGGACACTTGGGACCTGCAAGACTGACAATGTACGATATTCCTCTTGTTACTTTTATACCCCACACCCATTTGGTGAACAGAGGTGTGGCCACCCACAACTCCCACCTACCTTCTGGGCCCACAGGAACTCCATCACAGTCTGTGTGCTCAGACGGAGCCTGGGAGTTCTGCCCTGTCATTTACTGATTTTTTTCTTTTTCTTTTTTTATTTTATATTTTTCTTTTTTGCTTTCTTTTTTTTTCTGGTCCTTAGTTTGCTTGTATTTGTCTGTATTAAAACAACTAATATTATTAATACTTTTGAACTTTTTATTGTTGTTCTTAATCTTCCCCTACCAGGTCCTAGTTTTCAGCATTTT
>NW_006922697.1:75556-76609 GCF_000298275.1 Orycteropus afer afer | reverse complement strand
ATGATGAAAGATGAGAATATATCCATTCAGGAAGTCCAACAGACACCAAATAGGATAAACCCCAAAAGAAAATCACCAAGACACATCATCATAAAGCTCGTCAAAACCAAAGACAAAGACAGAATCCTGAAAGCAGCATGGGAAAAATAAAAAGTTACCTACAAAGGACAGACAGTAAGAATAAGCTCTGATTTCTCAGCAGAAACCATGAAAGCGAGAAGGCAATGGGATGGTATATATAAAACACAGAAAGAGAAAAATATTCAACCAAGAATCATATACCCAACAAAATTGTCCCTGAAATATGATGGTGAGATTAGGGGATTTCCAGATAAGCAGCAACTAAGGGAATTTGTTAAAACCAGACCAACCTTACAAGAATTCCTAAAGGGAGTCCTTTGAACAGAGAGCCAAAAATAGGAAATAAAAACCGACCCTTAATACACAGGATGACACAATCCAGAAACTACAGCTATGGAAATATCCAAAATAAAATGAGCTTACAAGATTGTAAACAGGGAACCAGAGACACCAATTGACAAGTGAGGACAACTCCAAACAAAAAGAGGGAAAAGACTGTGTAGTTACAGAACCTCTAAATGCTGAGGAAGTTAAGAAAGCTGGAAGTTAGAATGGACTTTTCTAAACTTGGGGATAAAATTATAAATCATAGGGTAACCTCAAAGAAAATTGATAAACCTTCACATCACAATAAAAAAGAGGACAAGCACAAATATTCAGTATATACTAAAACAACAGAAACAAAGGAAATGATAACATGATTCATAAATATAATGAGCTCAGCACAGAAAATAATATGGAACAAAGAAACCAGGGACAACATGAAAAAACACATAACAAAATGACAGTTTTATTGTTGCTGTTATTTGTCATCGAGTTGGCCCCAACTCATAGCGACCCCTCCTTGGGTTTCTGAGGCAGTATCACTACAGAAATAGGAATGCCCAACCTTCCTTCTGAGGAGTGGCTGGTGAGTTTGAACCACCAGCCTTCTGGTTAGCAGTCAAGTGCCTTAGGCACTATGCTACCAGA
>NW_006922697.1:61312-75083 GCF_000298275.1 Orycteropus afer afer | reverse complement strand
ATTCCACAGACATAGTGGGAGACTTTAATACACCACTTTCTTTGAAAGATAGAACAACTGGAAAGAAACTCAACAAATATGCAGAAGAGCTAAACAATACAATACACCAACTTGGCTTTATAGACATCTACAGAGCACATCACACAACAGCAGCACAATATACATTCTTCACCAGTGCACATGGAACTTTTTCTATGATAGACCATATGTTAGCCCATAAAGCAAGCCTTAATAAATAGGTATATCTATACCTAAGTTTTTCATATATATTCTTTTTATTTTACTTACCATTTTTTCTAACCATTTGTCTGACATACAGCTTAGTTTGATGGTTTGCTTTCTCTTATTCTATACTTCCCCCTTTTTCTGTGACCACTTTTATTCTCAGTGTCACATGTCCCTCCAGTGGAGCATTTACTTTTCTCCATCTCCAACCATACGAGCTCGGGTCGTGCAGTGCCTAAGGCATTTGGTTGCTAACCAGAAGGCTGGCTGTTCAAACCCACCAGGCAGTCCTTGGAAGGAAGATTGGGCAATCTACTTTCATAGTGATATTGCCTCAGAAACCCAAGGAGGGTTCACTATGAGTCAGGTCTGACTCGATGGCAGTGTGTTGTGTTTGTTTTTATATTACTATCACCTTATTCTCAACATGCTCAAAACTACAAGTATCATCTTCACACATTGTTAGTTGTCATTGAGTCAAATTGAATTCATTTCATTTCTGAGTCTCTTACCCTGTGGCATTAATTATCATATCTCATTCCTTTCAAAGTTAATCCCTCACTGCCATTGAGTCGGATCAGACTGACCCTTTCTTGGGTTTCTGAGGCGGTATCATTATGGAAGTAGATCACCCAGTCTTCCTTACCAGTGTTATATTCTTCTCTAATGACTAAGTGAAATGGTCACCTCTCTAATGACATGTTCTTATGCCATTATAAGTCATCTTTGACTCCCGTTCTCTGGGCTGTCATTGATCTTTTACTCATTACTGAAACTTTACCAAGTAAGAGCCTTATTCTATGCATCTTTTTTTCACTGTTTAGAGATTGTGAGTGTTTTGTCCTGCCATGTCTTAACTCAATTACATTTCCTAAAATTCAGCATGGTCCCAGTTTATATCATGTACATTTTTCAAAGCTACTTATAACTGTACTTGGTCAAATAGTGGTTATTTAATTTTAGATACAGTGGCAAAATCTATACAGATATGAAAAAGAAAATGAAACAAGAGAACACATTTGAGATTTTTTTTTTATCTTGTTTCACTTTATTCTGCATAGCAGAATTCACTTGTGATATGAAAAAAATCAAATAATGATATCATTGTATTAAAATATTTCATGGAATTTGTTAATGTAATCTGTATAAAACTGAATAAACTCTTAAAATCCAAACATGTATTCATTTGAGGTATCTGACATTCAAACATTTATGATTTTATCACTAATGTGAATGATTTTGTTTCAACAACTGTTTCATCTTACATTTGTGTTATACAAAGGTTCATCTTATATCTGTGTTACACAAAGCACTGTGTAATCTAAAATGTCTCTTCTGTCATGCATAGTGTTTCTGTCATCAAGTCTACAACAATTCTAGTTTTGGCTAATACTGGAGAAGACTGATGGAAAATAATTTTTTAAAAAAATTTGCAGATTATTCCAGGCTTATTAAACTGAAAGTCTAATTTAAATTTATTATAAAATAATAAAGTTGACAACAGTTATGGCTTTTCTAATTATTTTAAGAATAAAATGTCCTTCAACTACAAGTATAATGATTTCTCTCTCCTTCCATATTCAGATATTTGGAAAGAACTGTTCAGAACTTAAGATCCTAAAATTACTAAATATTAAAGGTAGCTGAGAATGTTTTATCAGATTCTTTCCCACGTCTAAGGTAGACATTGTTGTTGTTAGATGCTGTCTACCTGGTTCCAACTCACAGCAACCCTATGTACAATGAAATGAAACACTGCCTGTTCCTGTGCCATGCTCACAATCATTGCCATGAACCATCCTCACTATCTTTGCCATCCTTGCCTCAATCCTTGTAGCTTCTGTGTCAATCCACCTTGATGAGTATCTGTCCCTTTTCTTTCCCTCCTTTCTACCAGTGAGCTACCCTACACCAAGTACTGGTCTCTTCTGGAAACTTGACCAAGGAACAAGAAATACAGTGTGGACATTCTCACTTGCAAGGAGCGATTTGGATGTGCTTTTCCTAAGACAGATTTGTTCATTATTCTAAAAGACCATGCCTAAATATATGGCTTGGAGTGCTTTAATTAACACATTGTTTTTATATTGAACATATAATGGTTTTCTGTCTCTGAGAAAATAAAGGGATGCATACATCTCTATTTTAACCCTCTGTCATCCCTGAAAATCACAATCTTCTGAAAGAAATAGGCCACAGTTGTTGACAATGTTGTGCTCAGCAGCACCTTGTGGGATGTAGCTGAAACTTTGGCAAAAATGTGAATGGATAATCAAAATTAAAATAGCTTTATGTTCATCCTTCAGAATTTAGGACAAACCAATATGGCAGATAATTCATTAGGTTTGGATAACTGATACCTCTGAGAATAGGTTGATATCTTATATTGATTACTGAAAACCATAATGACAGCAATCACACACTCAAGAGAGATGACCAAGAATAATGAAGGAAATGTCAGAAACAATGAGAAGAAAAATATAATTAATTCCAATTCAAGAAAGGCCATGTCTTGGTGGGTGGTGTGCTTAATTTATTGATCCATGCTGCCTCAGTTCCAGAGTAGAGAAGCCCTGTGGTCAAGGCGTCTTAACTTTGAAACAACTTTTTACCCTGGTATTTTCTTATGATATAATTTGCTTATCAATAATGTCCTATTTTTGTGTATCATGGAAACACTTTAGATTTGTGACACAATGGAGGTTGACCAGGCTGTTATTGTGCCTAGATCGATGCTTCCCACTTAGTCATACTATCATGAGATCTCAAACTCATGGCAATTTGTCCATAAGAAAGATCTCTGGACATTTATGTCTTCTATATGGGAGAATCCATTTGGGAATTATGAAAGGCAAATACATCTAACCAAAACAACAAGCCCACTGATATCAAATGGATTCCTACTAATAGTGACCCTATAGGACAAAGTAGAAACATCCCCTAAGGTTTCCAAGGCTGAAAATTTTTAGGGAAGCAGACTGCCTTATTTTCCTCAGATGATGCACTTGGTGAGATTGAACTGTTGACCTTTTGGTCATCACACAAACTCTGCACCATCAGAGTCCCTAAGGCAAATGGACAGCTGTCCTTAAGTAAGCAAGTTATTGTTGTTATTTGCTGTGGAGTTGGACCCGACTCATATCAACCTCTCCTTGGGTTCCTGAGGCAGTATCACTACGGAAGTAGATTGCCCAGCCTTCCTTCCAAGGAGTGGCTGGTAGGCTTGAACCGCCAACCTTCTAGTTAGCAGTCAAGTGCCTTAAGCACTATGCTAACTTACACATATATTTTTCAACTCTTTATTGGAATTGGGGTGAATGTTTAAAGAGCAAATGTATTTTTTATTCAATATTTAGAAAAGTTTGTTTCTTGGCATTGATTGTTATCCTCACAAAATAGCAATACTCTTCCCACTTCCTCCCTGTGGTTTTCTTTTCCCTGTGCCCTTCTGTCCTATGCATTCCTGCCTCACCAAATTTCTCCCTGCACAAATGCTGCCTTTTTGATCACCCATAATTGTTTAATCTAAAGAGTTCACTTGCATAGTGTCATTTTTCACTTTGTAGATCTGGCTAATGTTTGGCTGAATGTTAAACCACAGGAGTCATTTCATTTCTAGGCTCAGATAGTAACTAGAGGTTATAATCTTCAGGGTGTCACCAGTCTGTAAAAGACACAAAGCCTGTTCTTTTTATTTATTTTATTTTTTTGTTTTGTTCCACACTTTTCACTCACTCTATCCAGGTCTCTAAGGCTGATTTCTTAAAGAGTGGTTGTTGGTGGCAGGGTACCATCTAGTTTTTCTTGACTCAGAATCTTGTTGGCTGAAGTTCCCATGGTCTTCACTAGTCCCTTAGGGGAAATGTTTCTGTGTGATTTTCTTCACTCTTCTTTTGTCTAGATAAAGGTAAACTGACACTAGTATCTTTGATGGCTACTCACAAGATTTTAAGATCCTATTAGTTATTCAGGAGCTCTGGTGGTGTAGTACCTAAGACATTTCACTGCTAACCAAAAGGTTCAAACCCACCAGCCCCTCCTCGGAAGAAAAAGTGTCCAAAGAGGTGGACTCTGTAGGGAATTCTTTGACAACAACAATCTTTTCTCCATTTATCATGATGCTGCTTATTGGTCCAGTTGTGGTCCAGTATGGAGGTGTAATCCATACTGCAAACTGTAGCTGACTTGATGGCTCCTAACAACAACAACATATGTTCTTCGAATTCTTAACTTCTGTTTCTATGGGTGTTGATTGCGGATCCAAGTAAAATTAAAAATTTAACAACTTTAATGTTTTCTCCATTTTCCAAGAATTTGCTTGTTGGTCTAGTTGTGAGGAATTTTGCTTTCTGTACATTGAGGTGTAATCCATAATGAAGGTTGTACAGTCTTTGATCTTCATCAATAAGTGCTTGGAGACATTGTCACTTTCATCAAGCAAGGTTTTGTCATCAGCATATCACAGGCTGTTAACAAGTCTTCCACCAATTCTGATACTAAGTTCTTCATATAGTCCAGCTTCTCAGATTATTTGCTCAGCATACAGATTGAATAAGTATGGTGAAAGGATACAACCCTGATGCACACATTTCCTGATTTTAACCCATTCAGTATCCACTTGTTTTTTTGTGAAAAAACATTCTCCTGGTCCATGTATAGTTTCCACATGAGCACAATTAAGTGTTCTAGAATTCCCGTTCTTTACAATGTTATCCATAATTTGTTATCATTCATATAGTCAAATGCCTTTGCATAGTCCATAAAATGCAGGTGTACATATTTCTTGTATTCTTTGCTTTCAGCAAATATCCATCTGACATCAACAATGATATTCCTCATTCCACATCCTCTTCTGAAACCAGCTTGCTTTTCTGCAAGTTTCCTGTCAATATACTGCTGCAAAAATTTTTAATTATCTTCAGCAAAATTGTATTTGCCCACGATATTAATGATAATGTGTGATAATATCCACATTGTTTTGGATCGCCTTTGTTTGGAATAGGCACGAATATGGATCTCTTCTAGTTGGTTGTAGTTATCTATCTTTCAATTTCCTTGGCAAAAGTGAGTGAGCACCTCCAGTGCTGCATCCATTTGTTGCAATATCACAATGTGCATTCCTTTAGTTGCTCAAGACTGTTTTATTATTATTATTATTATTATTATTTCCAAATCCTTCAGTACATCGTGGACTTTGTCCACCAATACCATCATTTCTTGATCACATACTACCTCTTGAAATTATTGAACGTTGACCAAGTCTCTATGCATTCCTTTCGTCTTCTTTTGCTTCTCCCTGCTTCATTTAATAGTTTCCCCATAGAATTACTCAGTTTTGCAAACTGAGGCTTGATTTTTTTCTTCCATTCTTTAAGCTTGAGAAATGCCAACATGTTCTTCTCTTTGGTGTTCTAATTCCAGGACTTGGAACATTACATTATAATACTTTTTTCTTGATCTATTCTTTGAAACCTTTCATTATCTTTAGCTACTGTCTGTTCAAAAGCTAATTTCAGAGTCTCTTCTGACTTCCACTTTTGTCATTTTTTTCTCTCTTGTCCTTTGAATAAGCTTTTGCGTTCTTCATGCTCTTGATATCATTCCACATCCTATTTGGCCTTTTTTATTACTATCCAGTGCATCAAATTTTCTCTTCAAGTTGTCTCTAAATTCAGGTGGCTTATGATCAAGGTCATATTTTGGTTATCATGGACTTGTTTTGTGTTTCCTCAAATTCACTTGACCTTGCTTGTAAGTAATTAATGAACAATTCCACACTCAGCATTTGGTTTATTTTGACTGATGATATTGCATTTCTTCATTGCCTTTTTCCACAAATGTAATGGATTTCATTTCTGTATAACACACCTGGTAAGGTCCTCATATACAGTCACCATTTATGTTGTTGAGAAAAGGTAATTTCAGTTAATGAGAGGTTGGTCTTGAAAAATTTTATCATGTGATCTTCAACTGCTTTTCTTCCAGAAGCCATTTTTCCCTATTATAAATGTTTCTTTTTTTTTTTTTCCCCAAATCACACATTCCAATGTAATAGACTGCATGATTGGTCAATTTCAGACTACAGATGATAGTAAAAAATCTTCAATTTCTTCCTCTTTAGCTTTAGTGGTTGGTGTGTAAATTTGAATTATAGTGGTATTAACTGGTCATCCATGTACCACTATTCTGTGTATTTCCACTTTTTGCTTTGTATTATTTCCTCATTTACACATTGATGTTTTAGGATCCTTGTTTCCAAGGTTCCTGTAAGTTTATTGTAGTTGGGATAGTTCTATATTGGGATTAGTCCTGGTTATGTTGTCATGTGTGTTAATCACAGGTTGTTGTCTACTGTTGTTCATACCCTATCTAAAGTACTGCATTTAGCATATCTTGTAAGGTTAGTCTGGTATTTATTAAGCTCCATTAATTTTTCTTTATCTGAAAATATCCTAATGTCATCCTTATATTTGAGAAACTATTACACTGGGAATATAATTCTTGTTGGCATTTTTCTTTTTCTTTCATTCAGGGTTTACATATGTCCTCCCTTTGGCTTCTTCTTGCATAGCATCAGCCAAGAAATTAATGCTTTGTCTTATGGGTTGCTATTTAAGGTATCTTTTCATTTTTCCTCAGCTTCTTTTGGATAATTACTTTCCCATTTGTTTTGCAAATTTTAATTAGGATATGTCTTGGTGATTTTCTTCTGGGGTTTATCTTGCTTGGAGTTTGTTCAACTTATTGAATGTATACTATCTCATCTTCCATAAAATTAGGGAAATTCTCTTCCAACAAATCTACAATTTTATCTGTATTTTTCTTTCTCTCTTCCAGTCCTGAAATTCTTATCACACATAAGTTACCCCTATTGATGGTGCCCACATGAATCTTAGGTTTGCTTAACTTTGTGGTTCTTTGTTTCTGATTGTTTCTTTAAAAAATTGTAGTGAGAGATCTGTCTTCTGTTTCATTAATTCTGCCTTCCACTGACTTAATTCTACTCCCTTGCCCTTTCAATGTATCATCTAATTCCAAAATCTTATTCTGTATGGTTTCTCATTTTTCATTTATATTTTTAACTTTGTTCTTGTATTGTTTTCTGAAATTATTGTAGAGTTTTTCTCTGTTTTCTTTAATTTTCTCAGTGTTTTCCATAATTATCACTGTCTTTTCCTTAATTGGTCTCTCAGCCTCTGGAAAGATTTTTACATGTTTCTTTTAAATTACTTATCAAGTAGTTCCAATGCCATTTCTTCCTGGGGGAGGTTTTCTGCCTCTATATTCTGTTCCCTTGTTGATACTACTTTATCTTGCTTCTTTGTCTGAACTTGGACTGTCAGTTATCTCAGAGACATTGTGAGGTTGTTGTATTTGAATTGAATTGGTGACTGTATTTTGGTGTCATTTGCATAGGGCTTTTTTTTGTAATGTTGATATTTCCACATTAGTGGGGCTAGTGTACTACTCTTTATGGGAGCAACAGGACACTCAGCACCTGTCTTCTGGGGGAAGTGATATAGTATGAGAATATGTAGACCAATCTCTGTTAGCTGTTTGTGTACAGCAGTTGATGGTGGGATAGCACTGGTGTTGGTTGCCTTCTACTGTTGTTCAGTTGCTTAAGAAATTGTGGTGTCTTTTGCCCAGTGGATGGGACTGTAGGATGTGTGTGTGTGTGTGTGTTGGCTTATGTGTGCAAAATTACTTTCTCCCACCAGAGAGGATATAAAGCCAATAAATAAATAAATAGATAGATAAATAAATAGAATTACTAAAAAAAAAGCATTGCCACAAAAAGAAAATAATAATAATATGTGAAAGGGAAGAGAAAACATTGGATAAACAAATGAAGAGAAGGATAATGAGAAAAATAAATAAATCTGACATGGGGAAAAGAAAATAGAAGACAAGATAGAAATAATAGTATAAAAATAATAAAATGAAAAATAGAGAGTAGGAAATAAAAAGGGGGTAAAGAAAAGAATAAGAAAATTGGAAAAAGAAAAAAAAAAAAAAAAGCTATAACAGAGATAGAAAAGAAAAATAGCAAAAAAGAGAAAAGCAAAAAGAATAATTAAAGAAACAAAAGGAAAACTGGGAAGAGGGCAATGCCCATGAGTGGTCTTCCTGCTTGCCAAAGAAATGGCAATGATCAGGGCACCTGGTTCCAGAAGAAGTTCTTGGCAGCCCATAGGTATCTGGAGGCAGAGCTCTTGATCACAGGTGGAGTACCTGCCGGTTCAAAGGACAGCTCTGGAAAGTCATCTGATCCTAGTAGACATTTCTGATGTACTAAAATCTGTCTAGGGTGGGGTGGCTGGTCCCAGAATATGTTCCTGACAGCCCAAAATTGGTCTGGATACAGACATCTAACCCCAGAACTATTCCCAGAACTGGGCAAGGTAGCTGATCTCAAAAGAGTTCTTGATGGCCTAGATTTCTGGTGGCTGGGAGACTGAATGCAGATAAAGATCTTCCCTACCCAAAAAGCAGTTGGGAGAAAGGTGCCTGGCTCTAGAAGGAGCTCTGCTGGCCCAAAAAGCTGCTGGGGGCAAGTCAGCTGGTCTCAGAAAAAGTTCCTACCAACCAAAAATTGGCTGGGAAGGATTGCCTAGTGCCAGAACTAGTTCCTGCCTTCTCAGACAAGTTAATTTGGCCCACAATATGTCTGGAGGCAGAGCACCTGGACCCGGGAAAAACTTCCCGCTAGCCCAACAGCATCTGGAAGTAAGGTGCCTGATTCCTGAAGCAGTTTCTGACAGCACAAAAAGCAGCTGAGGGCAATGAAATTTGTCCCAGAAAAAAAGTTCTTTCTGTCCCAAAAGACTGCTGAGCACAGACCCCTTCTACCAGAAAAAAGTTCTTGTGTTGTCAAAAGGCAGTTGAGGATAGGGTGCCTGGTCCCAGGAAAAGTTGTTGCCAACACAAAGGGCAAATGGGAGTAGGGAAACTGGTCTTAGGACTAGTTCCTGTAAAAGGAAAAGGCCACTGAGATTAAAATACATGAAAACTGAATTCTTGCTGTCCCATAACCTGCCTAGTATCAGGTCACGTGGACCGAGAAAAAGTTCCTGTGAGTCCAAAAGATGCCTTGATCCAGAGGGAGTTTCTGCTGATTCTGAAACGAGCGGTAGGCAGGGTGTCTGAGCCCAGAATATGTACTGCTGTCACTGAAGGTAGCTAGAAACACAGCCCCAGTTCCCAGAAAAAATGGTGACTTTTTTCATCACAAAAGGTGGCAGGAGGCAAGGCACCAAGTCCTGGAACATATTCCTACTTGCACAGAAGACAGCTAGAGACAGGGCACCCAGTCCAGTTTTTAATTCTTGTAATTCCAGTAGGTATGTGAGGGTAGTGGATGACCACACCTCTATTTACTGTGAGGCTGTGTAAACAAGTGGAACAATGATAATAATATCACACCGTTTTGATTATCAGTCACAAGTTTAGTTGCCTTGCAATATATTTCCCCTCATGTGATATGACTATAATTCTCTAACCATGCTCTCTTAACAAATGAAAACATTTTTTGTCCACAATCTTCCCCATCACAATTTAGGTTAAAGTTGTGTTTAAAGATGAACATGTCAAAACCATGCAATCATCCTTGACTTCTCTGTCTCACACCCTACATCTCAGCTATGAGCATATTCTGTCAGTTCCATTATAAAATATGAAGAAATATTTCTTGAATATCTCCTTGAATTGAAGAAACTGCTACTTTGGCTTGAGACACTGTTATCCCTTTATCCTTTACTTGCATTTTTGAAATAGTATTCTCACTATGTTCTACTTAATTCATTTATCTATTTTTTTGATATTGATATTTTATTGAGTTTTTGATGGAAATGTACAGAGCTAGTTATTCCCATTTGACAATTTCCATTCAAAATGTTCAGTGACATTTATTGCATTTAACACAGGTATCAACATTCTCTTCATTGTGTTCTGTTTGTTTCCATCCCAGTACTCTTGTTTCATTGTCCATATATTCTCATCTTTGTTTTAAGAATTTGTGACTCTTTTGTCTGTTACTGATTGTTTTAGAAAAGGACATCAATATTACAAGTATTATCCTTTATTTTGTGTTCCACTCATTCATTTCTTTAAAAAGTGATGTCCAGAGATACATCATTTCTAGGTTTAAAGAGTATCTCACAGTGATAGTCACAAGGAGTTGTCTATTGTCTACTGACATACTCTGTCTGGCTTTATTATTATTTTTTTAATAAGAATTTTAGTTATGTTCCATATTTTCTCCATTATATCTGAAACCACACAATGTGGCCCAGTCAGAACTATCACTACTGGGCACCATCTAGTTCTTTAAGTCTCAGTGTGGATGACATCATGGCTGTTGTAGCCTTGTAGCTTCTCTTCACTTTGGGTTAGCTTCTTATTGTTCTGCTTTTGGTGAGTCAACACCTGGAGTCATGACTAGATGGTCATACACAAATTTTTAAGACTCCATACACTATTGACTTCCCTCTGATGCAGATCATGACTTTTTGTGAACTCTGGTATTCCAGTTGTTGATAAGAGTATGGTCCTAATTCTTCAAACTTAGAAAAATGGCATTGAAAGGTGTTTTACTATTTATAAAAGGTATCTAAAGGACAGGGAATGTTGCTGATGTTAGATGGATCTTGGCTGAAAGCAAAGAATCCCAGAAAGATGTTTACTTGTGCTTTAATGAATATGCAAAATAATTCATTATGTGGATCATAACAAATTATGGATTTGAGAAGAATCTTCCCAGTGAAACATTGAAAAGAATGAGAATTCCAGACCACTTAATTGCACTCATGAGGAACCTGTACATAGATCAGGAGGCTGTTGTTCAAACAGAACAAGGGGACACTGCATGGTTTAAAATTAAGAAGGGAGTGTATCTTGGTTGTATCCTTTCACCATACTTATTAAGTTTTATGCTGAGCAAATAATCTGAGAAGCTGGAGTATATGAAGAAGAATGTGGCATCAGGATGGGAGGAAGACTGGTTAACAACCTGCAATACACTGATGACACAACTTTGTTTGCTGAAAGTGAAGATGACTTAAAGCACTTACTGATGAAGTTTGAGGTATATGGTATACAATCTGTAGTATGGATTACACCTCAATATAAAGAAAACAAAAATTCTCACAATTAGAACCATAAGCAGCATCATGAGAAATGGAGAAAAGATTGAAGTTGTAAGACTTCATATTATTTGGTTCTACAATCAACACCAATGGAAACAGCAGTCAAGATGTCAGATGACATATAGTACTGGGAAAATTGGCTGCAAAAGACCTCCTTCAACTGCTGAAGAACAAAAATATTTCCTTGAATACTAAGGTGCACTTGGCCCAAGCTATGTTTTTTTCAAATGCCGCATATGCATGTGAGAGCTGGACAATGAATAAGGAAGACTGAAGAGGAATTGATATTTTCAAGCTGTGGTTTTGGTGAAGAATGCTCAAAATACCATGGACTGCTAAAAGAACTAATAGGTCTGTCCTGGAGGAAATGCAGTCATAATGCTCCTTGGAGGTGAGAATGGCCAGATTTTGTGTCACATACTTTGGTCATGTGGTCAGAAGGGATCATTCACTGGAGAATGATTTCATGCTTGGTAAGGTGATGGGCCAACAAAAGAGGGGAAGGCCGTCAATGAGATGGATTGACAGAGTGGCAGCAGTGATGATGGGCTCAAGTATAGCAAGGATCATGGAACTGGTACAGCACTGGGTGGTGTTTCATTCTGCCTGCATAGGGTCACTATCTATGAGTTGGAGATGACTCAACAGCACCTAATGACAACAACAACAACATATCCTTCCTGAATTTAGAGACCATCTAAAGAATTGATTTGATGCATTGAACAACAATGACCAACAGCCAGACGAATTGTGGGATGACATCAATGACATCATCCATGAAGAAAGTAAAAGGTCATTAAAAAGACAGGAAAGGAAGAAAAGATCAAAATGGATGACAGAAGAGACTCTGAACCTTGTCCTTGAACTGAGAGTAGCTAAAGCTAATGAAAGAATTTACAAGATAAAAGAGCTGAACAGAATATTTCAAAGAGCAACTTAAAAAGACAAAGTCAATAATTACAATGAAATATGTAAAGAGCTTGAGTTAGAAAACCAAAAGGGAAGACACAATCAGCATTTCTCAAGATGAAAGAACATGAGAAAAAAATTAAGCCTCGAGTTGCAATATTGAAAGATTCTATGAGCAATATGTTCAATGATGTAGGAAACATTAAAAAGAAGATGGATGTAATACACAGAGTCACCATATCAAAAATAATTTGTAGATGATCATACATTTCAATAGGTGGCATATGATCAAGAACCAATGGTACTGAAGGAAGAAGTTGAAGCTGCCCTGAAGGAATTGGCAAAAAATAAGTCTCCAGAAATTGACATCTCAGAATACCTAGTGAGATGTTTCAACAAGTGGATGCTGTGGTGGAGGCACTCACTTGGCTATGCCAGGAAATTTGGAAGACAGCTACCTAGCCAATTGACTGGAAGAGGTCCATATTTGTACCCATTCCAAAGAAAGTGGATCCCACAGAATGTGGAAATTATTAAACAATATCATTAATATCACATGCAAGAAAAAAATTTTCTGAAGATAATGAAAAAAAATGGTTGCAGTAGTATATTGACAGAGAACTTCCAGAAATGCAAGCTGGATTCAGAAGGGGATGTGGAGTAAAGGACATCATGGATTATGTCACATGGATCTTGGCTCAAAGAAAAGAATACCAGAAAGATTTTCACTTGTGTTTTATTGACTATGCGAAGACATTCAGTCGTCTGGATCATAAGAAATTGTGGGTCACATTGAGAAGGATGGGAAGTCCAAAATATTTAATTGTCCTCATGAGGAAGTTGTGCATAGACCAGGATCCTGTCATTCAAACAGAACAAAGGGACACTGAATGGTTTAAAATCAGGAAGGGAGTCTTTCAGGGTTCTATCCTTTCACCATACTTATTTGGTTGGTATGCTGAGGAAATAATCTGAGAAGGTGGACTATATGAAGAAGGATGTAGCATCAGAATTGGAGGAAGGCTCATTAACAACCTGAGATACACAGATGATGGCATTACTTTGCTTGCTGAAAGTGAGGATGACTTGGAGCACTTACTGATGAAGATTAGACTACAGTCTGAAGTATGGATTACATCTCAATATAAACAAAACAAAAATCTGCAGAACTAGACCAATAAACATTATAATGATAAATGAAGAAAAGATGGAAGCTGTCAAGGACTTCATGTTAGTACACCAATAGAAGCAGCAGTCAAGACATCAGATGGTGTATTACATTGGGAAAATCTGTTGCAAAAGACCTCTTTGAAGTGCTGAAGAGCAAAGATATCTCTTTGAAGACCAAGATGTGTGAACCCAACCCATGGTATTTTCAGTTGCCTCATATAAATGTGAGAGCTGGACAATTAATAACGAAGACCAAAGAAGAGTTGAAACTTTTGGGTTGTGGTGTTTGTGAAGAATGCTGAAACTTCTGTGGACTGCTA
>NW_006922697.1:49703-58892 GCF_000298275.1 Orycteropus afer afer | reverse complement strand
GATACCCTTCGTGTCATACCATAACTCATTTGATCTTCAGTAATTGGTGTCCATTGCATCAAATATATTCTACAATAGTCTCTAAATTTAGGTGGGATATACTCAAGATTTAATTTTGTCTCTTGTAGACTCGTTTCATTTTTCTTCAATTTGAATTGCATTTTGCATATGAACAACTGATGGTCTCTTCTTCCATAGTAAGCTACCTGCCTTATTCTGACATGATATTGATCTTCTCCATCATCTCTTTCCACAAATGTAGTCAATGTGATTCCTGTGTATTCCATCTGGCATAGTTCAAAACTATAGTCACTGCTTACATGTTTGGAAGGTATTTGAAATGAATAAGTCTTTGGCCATGCAAAATTCTATCATGCTATTTCCAGTGGCATCTCTATCACCAAGGGCATATTTTCCAGCTACCAATGCCTCTTCTTTGTTTCCAACTTTTGCATTCAAATCACCAGTAAATATAATTCCATCATTGTACATGTTTATTGATCAATTACACATTGTAGAAGTTAATAAATGTCTTCAATTTCCTCATCTTTGGTTTTATTAATGGTGCATTAATTTGAGTAATATAGGCATTTTCCTATCACAGTCATCATTGTATTTCAGTATAGATCTTGAAATGTTCTCTTTGGGGATGAATGGAACATTGCTCTTCAATCTGTCATTTCCATCATAGTGGACACTATTATTATCTGATAAATAAAATGGTCAATAACAATACATTTTAACTCACTAATACCAAGGATATCAGTCTTCATGCCTTTCATATTGTTTTTAAGAAGTTTGAATCTTCCTAGATTTATAATTCATACACTTCAGCTTCTGATGATTAATGGATGTTTCTTCTCATTTTGACTCACCAACAAGATACACAAAGAATAATAACCTGTGACAAAATGCTTTATAATGGAAAAGCAAAGCTGGTTCAATATTGGAGAACCAATGAACCTTCCATGTTTTAACATTCTACAGGAGAAAAACTTGTATGATATTATTAATTGATGAAGAAAAATATTTCACAGAATTTTGTTTTAACTCATTATAAAAACTTTCAACAAACAAGTAATAAAAGAATTTCCACAAACTGTTATAAAAAACTTCTACACTAAGTGGGTAAAACCATACTTAGTGATGAAAGATTTCATCCTTTCCCTGTGCTGTTTTATATTCAACAATTAACACCAATCAAACAAGCAGTTAAGAATTGAAGTGAAATCTTGAGCAAGCTTGTAGTAGATCTACATAAGATGTTGGTAAAACTTACGTTATTGTTGTTGTTAGGTGTCTTCAAGTTGGATCTGACTCAGAGCTACACCATGCATCCTGCATGTAGCTCAGTCTTCATTCAGCAGCCTTCCCTGTCACCTGATGATTTGGAGGCTGTCTCTGGACTTGAACTAGTGGTCTGCCATATTGTTCTGACAACATGACCAAAATAGGTGAGAAAAAATCTGGTCAACCTTGCTTGTAAGGATCATTCATGTTGTACTTCTTCCAAGACATATTTGTTCATTCTTCTGGTAATCCATTGTATTTTCAGTATTCTTTGCAACACCACCATTCAAATGCATAAATTCTCCTTTGATCTTCCTTATTCATTGTCCAGCTTTCATATGTATATGAGGTTATTGAAAATGCCATGTCTAGGGTCGGGCAAGGTTAGTTGAAGGTTAGTCTTCAAAGTGACATCTTTGCTCCTTAATACTTTCAAAAGGTCTTTTGCAACAGATATACCCAGTGTAATATGACCTCTGACTTTTTTGACTGCTGCTTTCATGAGCTTGGATTGTGATGCAAGCAAAATTAAATACATGGCCACTTCAATCTTTTCTCCATTTATTAAGGTGTTGGTTATTGGCCTAGTTGTAATCATTTTTGTTTTCTTTATGTTACAGTATAATCCACAATGAAGTCTATAGTCTTTGATCTTCAGTATGTGATTCAAGTCCTCTTCACATTCAGCAAGCAATGTTGCCATTGGCATATCATAAATTGTTAATGAATCTTCCTTCAACCTTGGTGTCATATTCTTCATATACTCTATCTTCTCAGATTATTTGCTGATCATACAAATTTAATAAGTAAGGTGAAAGGATACAAACCCAACACACACTTTCATGATTTTAAACCATGCAGTATCCCCTTGTTCTGTTCAAATGACTGTCTCTTGATCTATATTCAGATTCCTCATAAGCACACTTAAGTGTTCTGGAATTCCATTGAAACCACAGGTTATAATTTAAATGAGTTAATCCACATAATCAAATGCCTTTCTATAACCAATAAAACAGAGGTAAACATCTTTCTGGTATTCTTTGCTTTCAACCAAGATCCATCTGATCTCAGCAATGACATCCCTTCTTCCACACTCTTTCCTCAATCTTGCTTGAATTTCTGGCAGTTCCATGTTGATGCACTGCTGAAACTATTTTTGAATTATTTTCAGCAAAATTTTATTTGCATGTGGTGTTAATTATATTGTTTGCTAATATCCACAATTTGTTGCATCACCTTCCTTTGGAATAGGCACAAATATGGATCTCTTCCAGACCATTAGCCAGGTAGCTGTTTTCCAAATTTCTTGGAATAAATGAGTGAGCACTTCCAGTTCTGTGTCCATTTGTTTGAAACATCTCAATGGTTATCCCATTCATTCTCCGGGCCTTGTTTTTTCTCCAAGTCCTTCAATGCAGCATTGACAGGAAGTAGAATATGATAACAGATATTACTCCATTTCTTAGTAATCACTTAAAACTCTTCATCCTGCTGGCGTAAGATCTTTCCCCTTTACTTTGTTTCATTCTTCTATGAATCACATTTATGTTTCTTCAATGTATATGACCCAAACCCGCCAGTCACTCCATGGAAGGAAGACTGGGCAATGTACTTCCATAAAGATTTACTACCTCAGAAACCTAAAGGGGTTTGCTCTGAGTCAGAACTGACTCAATGGCAATGACTTTGGTTTGGTTTGGTATATGGAGTAGCTGTGCCAACAAATGTGATAAGGCCTCTCAGATACTTGGTTTACTTCTCAGTAGCAAGGCTACATGTGGTGCCCATTTAGAAGAGGATCTATTAATTTTCTTAGCCACCATGACTTGTGTAAGAGGTATACTCATTGGAAAATCAACACAAAGCCATATCAACATGGCTTGCATAAAAGGCACATTAGATGTTTTCCCTGAAGTGTACTTTTGGTTATTCAAAAGGGAATAAGGGAGAATTTCCCTTCTCAGGGAAAACAAATCCCACTTCAAATTTTATCCAGTACATCAGATTAGGCATTCCTTCCACATTGATATGCTGTGTACCTGGATCTAGTATCATCATTCATGACTGTTTCACAGTGAGATCTGGGTCTTTTATCAATCCAAACAGAGCCATACATGATGCAGCATTCAAAAGTAATATATTTCTCCTAAATTAGTAGCTCTCCCAATTCATTTAGTAACAGTTACTCAGTTACTGATGATACAGAGCTGTAATTTAAACAACTCATTTACATTATAGCCTCTGGTTTAAATAGTTTTTCCATATTGCCTTTTTCCCTCCTGGACTACCTTTTTGATAACCAGTTGTTGTAAGGGTACTTCATGTGTTCTAATACAATTTTTCCTTTCAGGATTGACCCTGAGAATAGATGTAATACCTCTGACTGGGCTGGAACTGGGTTGGTACAGGACTAGAATTAACCCCTATATTATTTTTCTCTGCTCTTGAAGCTACGACTGATGACAGAAATAAAAAATTGTATGTTTTACCCTTTCCTTATCAATCTGTATTTCCATATGCATCCAAGTAAACAATTACTCAGGGGTTAGAACAAATCTTACTGAAAATTTTATCCAGTACACCAGGGTAGGCATCCCCTCCACATTGATATGCTGTGTATCTGAATCTAGTATCATCACTCAGGACTGTTCCATAGTGAATTCTGGGTCTTGTATCAAACCGAACAGACCCATACACTCTGCAGCATTCAAAAACACTCCTATTTCCCATGTATAGGTTTACCTTGGGTAATTGATTGCAATATAACAGCCTTTTTATTCTAAACATAATTATTATTCCCATCTGTAACCAAAGATTTCTCTTTCTCCTACTAAAAAAGAAAATAAAAAGAAAACCACTACCCTGGAGTTAGATCCAACTCATAGCGACCCCTCCTTGGGTTTCTGAGGCAGTATCAATATGGAGGTAGATTGCACAACCTTCCTTCCAAGGAGTGGCTGGTAGGTTTGAACCACTAGCCTTCTGGTTAACAATCACATGCCTTAGGCACTATGGCACCAGAGCTCTCCTTTCTCCCATAAATCCTCTTAAAAAAAATAAATAAATAACATATTTCAGGGAGTTGGGACTGCTGCATCAAATCCCTCTCCTGAAAACAACTAAATAAATAATTTATAAGGATCAGCACAAAACTTTCCTGTGAGACAGAGGTTAAAAATGTCCAAAATATCTAACTTTTCCAAACTGTTGTACCACTCCATCATCTCTAACATCCATTATTCCTCCTTCCTTAGGTACTTTCCCTTCCCTTTAAGTTTAGCTATTTGCTGCAATGTCTCAGAGAATTCATAAACTGTACTAACTGTTAGGTTGTGCATTAAGGAAGTATCAGGAACTATTAAGAACACAATTCATCACTCAGGACACCTTTTTCTCACCATCTACATCCAGGCCTGAAGGATCCTTGCTGCCACTGGGTCTCCCTGAGAACTTGTTGCTGCTGGGTCCTACTAGGGGATCCCCTTGGGCAGATTTATGAGCTGGCAAGCCCAACCACAGCTGTCTCATGCTGGTTTTCTGGTTCTTGCTGTCTTGGGCTATTATCTCCCTTGTTACAGCTATGCTACCAACTTTTCATGTCACAGCCTCCATTGTCTCTTCTTTCTTTAAGCCTAAAGGGATAGCAAAACAACCTTATTCCTTTTTTATGTATCTATACACTTATAGCTGAAAGGGAAGAATACCAGAAAGAGGTTTACTTGTGTTTTATTGATATGTAAAAACTGTCAATTGTTTGGATCATCACAAATTATGGATAACATTGAGAAGAACGGGGATTCCAGAACACTTGATTGTACTCATGAGAACCTGTATATAGATCAGGAGGCTGTCATTTGAACAGAACAAGAGGATAGTACATGGTTTAAAATCAAGAAAGGAGTGAATCAATGTTGTATCCTTTCCCCATACTTATTCAATTTATATGCTGAGCAAATAATTCGAGAAGCTGGATTATATGAAGAAGAATGTGGCATCAGGTTTGGGGGAAGATTTATTAACAACCTGTGATATGCAAATGATATAATTTTGCTTGCTGAAAGTAAGGATGATTTGAAGCACTTACTGATGAAGATTGAAAACTATAGTCTGCAGTATAGATTACACCTCAAAGAACACAAAAAGCCTCACAACTTCTCCAATAAACCGCTTCATGATAAATGGAGGGCCTTCAATGAGATGCATTGACACAGTGGCTTCAATGATGGGCTCAGGCATAGCAAGGATTATGAGGCTCTCACAGGACTGGGCTGTGTTTTATTTTGCTTTGCACAGGGTCACTATGAGTTGGAGACAACTCAGTGACACCTAACAACAACTGCAAAACACTTATTTCAATGGTCTCACCACAAGTGTGCCATACAACTCATTTGCTTTTTTAGCAAGATTTCCAATCATCTTGGTAGGCCACAAGCATCCATTTGCATAGTCCCACCCAGTCTTTTGATGAGAATTACAGACTCTCGAGAAAGGCTATACTAAGAAATTTATTGCACTTCTCAATCAATAAATCAAAATTTATTGATTTCTTTTTTGTAAATGTTTTAATTGTAGCTTGAACTTCTTTCAATCCCATCAGTTCTTGACCATATTCTATCTCTTGAAATGTTTGAATGACAGTGATTTATTTTTGGTACACTTTTTCTGTGTATTCCTTTCATATTGTTCTGATGTTTCTGCATTGTACAATTTTTGCCCATTCAATCATTCAGTATTGCAATTTGAGCCTTGAATTTTTCCTTTAGCTCTAGAAGCTTGAGGAATAATGACATAGTTCTTCCTTTTAGTATTTCTAACTCCATGTCTTTGACATTTCATAATACAAGACATATTCATGTCTACTACTACTCTGTGTTCAACAGCAACTTTCAGTGTCTCTTCTGATGTCCATTGGGGACCTTTCTTGCTTTCTTCTCTTCTTAATGATCTTTTGTTTTCTTTGTGTATTATGTCCTTGATTTCACCCAAGAGCTCTTCAGGTCTATAGTCATTAGTGTTCTATGCCTCAAAATTATTCTTGAGATGGTCACTAAATTCTGGTGAGATATATTTAAGGTTGTACTTTTGCTCTTGTGGTCCTGTTTTAATTTTCTTCTGCTTCAAATTTAACTTGCATATGAGCAATTAATGGTCTGTTCCACATTTTACTGGTCCTTGACCTTGTTCAAAGGAATGTGAGTGTTGCAGTGTCCAACACACTTGACTGCTAACCAGAAGTTTGGTGGTTCAAACCTACCAGCCACTCTGCAGAAGGAAGACTGGACAATCTACCTTTGTAAAGATTTACCACCTCAGAAACCCAAAGGGGGCCTCTGTGAGTGAAAATCTACTAGATGGCAGTGAGTTTTCTTTCTTTCTATTTTAATATTGTCCTCAGAGGTAATAATAAGCTAATTCATCACTTTTTTCTAATGAGGTGGTTGATTTGATCTCTGTGTATTCCTTCTGATAAGGTCCTTGTGTATAGTTATCCTTCACAGTGATGAAAATGTATATTTCAGAGGAATAAGTCAATAGCCTGGCAAAATTCTTCCACCAAAGCTATATTTTCCAACTAATGATCCTTCTTCTTTGTTTTTGACTTTTGTATTCCAATTACCAGTAATTAGCAATGCATCTCGATTGCATGTTTTATCAATGTCAGACTCCAAAAGTTGATTAAAATTTTTGATTCATTCATCCTTAGTGATGGGTATGTAAATTTGAGTAATAGACATATTAACTACTTTTCTTTGTATGTGAAGTTGAGTAGAATCAAAGTTCAGTCCACATCCTTTCTATTACCTTGGTTGGAGGCAGATAAACATAACTCCATTCATTAATAGCTGAGCTGAATTGAAGTTAAATTCACACATCCTCTCCAAGTTTTTCCCCACCCTAGCTAGAAACGTGTAAATCGTTATGTTAATGTATTTCAGAAAACAACTTGAAATAAACTTTATCACCTTGGGCATGCTTAGTGAGGCAAAGGGGAACAAACTTGCTCAGAACTGATATTCTCCCTTCTGTCCAAGTTCCAATCTGCTGATTACAGGAAGTCGGTGTGACTCATCTGGTGTGCAAGTGCACTACATTAAAAATTGACTGTCTTTTTAAAATGAGGTGAAGGAAGCCTCAGCCAATCCCCAGTTAATTCATGCCCAAATTCTTGAATTTTTTATTAATATGTATAAGTCCCTCTCTTGAACTTTATAAAAATTGTATCCCAACCTCTACTCAAGTCAGATTTGGGTACTGGCCCTTGTCTCCTTACATTGCTGCTTCACAATAAATAATTTTCTCTCTTTTTAGTTACTCGGTGTGTGAACTAGTTTGTCTTGATTGCTCACTGGGCAGGGACCCATGTTTGGTCTGTTGGACTCAGGTCTTGAAAGGAGTGTCGGCGCGAGGAAGCTACCACTAACTCGATAATGCAAAAAAAAAAAAAAAAAAGGAAAGTTTATTAGCTAGCTCAAGCTAGTGTCTCAGCTTACACAGATGCAGTGGTTTGGGCCAAAGACCCTTGCTCTCCTACTATTACATTTTTATAGGAAAAATATAGGGTGGGGTAACACTAAGGCAAAGGGGTACAAATGATTGGTTGTTGCTAGGGGGTAGAGAAGGAGGGGGTTTGAGGTAAAGCCCTGAGGCTTCGGTGATGTGCTGGAGCCAGGTAAATCTCTGAGGTGTGGGGGAGGTGTTGGAATCCCCAGCACTAAAGACTCCTAGTTAAAGAATTACCTGGAGGGCATTAGGACTTAGGCTTCATATTCCTTAGGACTCAGGCCTCACATTCTTCAGGACTCAGGCCTCGCATTCCCCCCTTTTTCTTGTTACTCATATGAGGAATCTTCATCCTGTGTTGCAGGAGATAGGGACTGATATTATCGTCTCAAGACCATGAGTTGTAGAGTATTAACTTGATCTTTCACAAATGCTATAAGCTTATTTATAATGCAGGGGCCAAAAGTTAATATAATTATAAGTATTATGAAGGGTCCTAAGAGAGTAGATATCAAGGTAGTCAACCACGGGGAGTTATTAAACCAAGATTCGAACAATCCTTCCTGAGTTTCATGCTCCTTTTTTCTTAGGGCAAGTCCTTCTCGTACCCTGGCCATAGATTCCCGAACTACTCCCATATGGTCTGCATAAAAACAACACTCTTCTCCTAGAGATGCACACACTCCCCCTTGTTGGAGAAACAAAAGATCCAACCCCTGTCAGTTCTGCAACGTTACTTCTGATAGCAAGGTTAAAGATTTCACTAAATGGGAGATAGAGGCTTCTATTCTTTCAAGGTCGTCATCTATAGCTGCTCTCAGGGAAGTCATGCCTTGATTCTGCAAAGTTAATGAAGTTATTCCTATACCAGTCCCTGCTAAGCTAAACAGAGTGGCTAAAGTGAAGGCTGCAGTGAGTGGTTCTCTGTTTACTCTATTAGTCCCGTCCCAGTGTACATACATATCTTCCTCTGGGTGGTAAAGAATTTGGGATAGAACGGTTACTAGTACACAATAACATGAGGAGTGATTAAGTACTTTCAAGTTTAAACAGGGTAAAAGTCCAGCTCTTGAGCAAAGCCACCAACCTCATTCCCTGGGAATGATCCAGCTAAAGGATGAGTTTATTTCAGTATATGAAACGCAACGTTCTTGAGCGTTGGGGGGTTTCCCCACGCATAAGCCCTTTCCTGTTATACGTTGTATGGTAACTCCTACCTTATGGTCTTTCCAGGAGCAATTTTTTGGGTTCAGGTCATGAAAATAGCTGAAAGAGGTATTAATGCTTATTGCTTCATAAAATGGGGGGTTTACATCGTAACAGAGCCAACAGGCTTGAGTCAGGTTAGGACTAGTACAGTTAAGTGTTTGGTCGGCTGCTAGCATTAAATTCCAAAGA
>NW_006922697.1:48049-48670 GCF_000298275.1 Orycteropus afer afer | reverse complement strand
TCCCAGTTCAATTCCATGGTCAATTCCCTGTTCACTAAGAGGACCTTCATATATGGCTCGGAGTTTGGGCCATAATTCCTTCTGAATTATTTGGACAGTTTTCATCCCCAAGATTAAATCTTTTGATAACTCATCAGGACATTTTTCCAGGTTGGAAATAATAGGGGGTGGTGTCCCATACATTATTTCAAATGGGGTCAGATTTAGCATATATGGGGTGTTCCTAGCCCGGTAGAGTGCAAAGGGAAGGAGGGTCACCCAGTCTCCGCTAGTTTCTATTGCTAATATAGATAGGGTCTCCTTTAGGGTTCTGTTCATTCTTTCTACCTGCCATGAACTCTGAGGGTTATATTCACAATGTAGTTTCCAATTCACCCCCAGAGTCAAGGCTAAGCCCTGGATAACTTTACTTACAAAAGCTGGCCCGTTGTCTGATCCTAACATTCTAGGCATTCCATATCTGGGTACTATTTCTTCTAAGATTTTCTTGGCTACTATTACTGCCATTTCCCCTTTAGTAGGGTAAGCTTCCACCCATCCTGAGAAAGTATCCACTAACACTAGGAGATATTTATATCCATATTTACCTGGTTTAACTTCAGTGAAATCTATTTCCCAATG
>NW_006922697.1:46150-47384 GCF_000298275.1 Orycteropus afer afer | reverse complement strand
GGCTCCCACATACTTTAGTCCATCCTGTACGAAACTGCTTCCATCCGTGAACCAGATGAGGTCACTGTTCTCCAACAGGCAGTCTCGCAAGTTCTTTCTGACCGTATTTACCTCTGCAAGTATTTCTGAGCAGTTGTACAGAGGTTTATCTAGGTCAGGGTTAGGTAGCAGGGTGGCAGGGTTTAAAACTGTTGGGGCTAAGAATTGTACCCTTGGAGTGTCAAGTAATAGGCTCTGATAATGAGTTAGTCTGGCATTGGTTATCCATTTCCCCAGAGGCTGTTTGAGCACTCCTTCAATCGCATGGGGAGTGGTTACTTTCAAAGTCTGTCCATGGGTTAAATTATCTGTGTCTTTAACTAGCAGAGCTGTGGCAGCAGTAATTCTCAAGCAAGGGAGCCATCCTGCTGCTACTAGATCCAATTTCTTTCAGAGGTATGCTACTGGCCTCTTCCATGGCCCCTGTTGTTGTATTAGGACCCCCGTGGCTATTCCTTTTTTCTCATCGACAAACAGATGAAATGGTTTAGTGGGGTCAGGTAATGTCAATGCTGGGGCCTCAAGGAGTGCTTCCTTAAGTTCTTTAAATGCTGAGTCCCTCTCTGGAGTCCAGTTCCACTCTGACCCTTCTCTACTGAGCTCATAGAGTGACTTCCCTTTTGTGGTGAAGTCTAGAATCCACAGAGGGCAATAACCTACTGTTCCTAAGAATTCTCTTATCTGCCTCAGGCTTGTGGGATGGGGAATCTGTAGGATAGTCTGTTTCATGGCTTCAGTGAGCCACCTCTGCCCAGCTCTCAACTTATACCCCAAGTATGTGACTTTTGGCTTAGCTATCTGAGCTTTCTTGGCACTGGCTCGATATCCCAGCTCTCCTAGAGTGGTGAGCAGTTTCCTGGTTTCCTCAAGGCACGCTGCCCAGTCAAGGGCTGCTATTAACAAGTCATCCACATATTGTAGTAAAGTTACTTGCAGGTTTTGACCCTGGTACTCATGTAAGTCATCACTCAAGGCCTCGTTGAACAAAGTGGATGAGTTCTTGAACCCTTGGACTAATCTTGTTCAGGTCAGCTGGCTGAGGACATTATCGCTTTCGTCAAACCATTCGAAGGCAAAAATGTCTTGACTCTGCATGGCTAGGGGCAGGCTAAATAAAGCATCTTTCAAGTCCAAGGTAGTATACCACACATGACCTGGGGGAAGATTGCTGAGCAGCATGTAAGGGTTAGGGACT
>NW_006922697.1:36976-44875 GCF_000298275.1 Orycteropus afer afer | reverse complement strand
CTCAGAGACCGGCCATTAGAATCTGGTGGTACTTTTGGAGACGCTCCCTACCTTCTTTTGCTCAAAATCCCAATCGGGACGAGATAACAGGAACCCAGCATCAATTAAATTCTGAAGGGTTGTTGGCTGTCCATTGTCCCCGGGCACATTTTTCCTGGCCTCGTCAAGATTCTTTCTTTTTCTTCAGTGGTGAGCAAAACCTGTAATAGCTGCTAACAATCATCCCAAGTGGGGTTATGAGTAAACAATATAGAATCTAACAAATTAATTAAGCTTTGGGGGTTTTTAGAAAAGGGGGCATTCTGTGCCTTCCAGTTATACAGGTCCAACGTTGAAAATGGCCAGTACTTCCAGGTTCTGCTTCCGTCCTCATGAGGTGGGCCTATCGCTCTGAGGGGCAGTGCCTGGACAGTGGACAAGGGGGCTTCAGCCTCCGGGGAGCCCCTCTGGCATGGGCGGAGACCGGAGGCTGGGCCCATAATGGTGGGCAGCACACTTGGAGCACTCGCTCCACTTCCTTCTGATACTTGTGGAGCCTGGAGAGGGTGGGAATGTGGTATAGGGGCATAGGGAGGTGGAGATATATATGTCACTTTCTAGAGCTACCAGATTGGGGTGAGTTTGGGAATCAGACAAAACCGGCAGAATGGCTGCTCGGGACTCAGGTCATCTCGGTTTCTCCTTTTCGCTAGTCCCGAGTGAGAATGTTAACACCTTAACAGAGAGATTCGGAAGAAAAGGTTTTAGCCATGGGGGAGTGTTAGTCACCATATCTTGCCACACTAAAATGTAAGGAAATTGGTCTGGGACCTCATGGGGGCCTGGCAATTGGACTCGGTTGAATACGGCTGCAATCACCTTTCCATCCAATGAGCCTTCCAGAGACCATCCTACCTTTAGAGAGGGCCATTCTGAAGAGCAAAAAGTTATTAGTTATTTTTCTTAATTATCACAGACAAATTTGATCCTCTGGTTTTAAACTCTGAAAAATGTTCAACCATCAGGGACAGAGGGATAGTCTGTCCTTGTCCCATTTCAATCTCTTTTAAGAAAACACAGAACAAATAAAAGACAAGTGGCCACACAACAAGAGACACCAAAGCGGACAACATAAATATCCGACACCCAGAAGAGATCTCGTTCCAGTACCACAGATTGGAGGTGCCTCTGCTCCTCCCCTGAAGGGGGCTACTCTTACCGAAAAGCACCCACAGCCTGCCTGTTGGGTGGGGAAGGTCTTTTTCCCCAACTCCTCCGGCGCGTCCCCCAGTTTCTCAATCCGGCGTGTCCACCGGTTTTCCAACCTTTCCTGATGGACCAGTATCCTTACGGAAAGGACATATTCTGCTCTGGCCGGCTCCTGTACTTCCCAACCTTTCCTGATGGACCAGTATCCTTAAACAAAGGATGTATTCTGGTCCTGCCGGCCCCTGAACTTTCCTTTATCGCAGGCAACTTCACCCATTCCAAACTTTCCTTTCTCGGCCAATGCACCAAATGTTGGACTCAGGTCTTGAAAGGAGTGTGGGCAAGAGGAAGCTACCGCTGACTCGATAATGCAAAAGCAAAAGGAAAGTTTATTAGCTAGCTCGAGCTAGGGTCTCAGCTTACACCAATGCAGCGGTTTGGGCCAAAGACCCCGTGCTCTCCCACTATTACATTTTTATAGGAAAAATATACGGTGGAGTAACACTAAGGCAAAGAGGTACAAATGATTGGTTGTTGCTAGGGGGTAGAGAAGGAGAGGGTTTGAGGTAAAGCCCAGAGGCATGGGGGACGTGCTGGAGCCAGGTAAAGCTCTGAGGCATGGGGGACGTGCTGGAATCCCCAGCACTAGGACTCCTAGTTAAAGAAATACCTGGAGGGCATTAGGACTTAGGCCTCACATTCATTAGGACTCAGGCCTCACAGGTCCACCTTCATATGCATATGGATATCATCCTATTACCTACAATGATTTAGTTCAGAATATTACTTGAAATGTTCTTTTTGACAATGAATGTGGCACCATTCCTTTTCAATTTGTCACTCTGCATAGGAGACCATACAATTGTCTGATTCAAAATGGCCAATTCCATTCAATCTGAGTTCATGAATGTGTGAGATATTGATCCTCAAGTATTCCAATTAATTTTTGATGATTTCCAATTTCTCTTGATTCATATATTGTAAATTCCAAGTTCTGTTTACTAATGTATGATTCCACAGTGTCTTGTCCTGGTGAGTCATGCTACGTTATCAAAATAATTCCCAAAAGCTTTATTCCATCTGCATCCTTAAGACAGACTCTATTTTGATGGAGCAGCTCTTTTCTAGTTGTAATTTGAGTACCAGCTAACCTGAGAGTCTTATCTTCTAACAATTTATCAGACTATGTTCTGCTATCATTCTTAAGATTTTTCACTGGCTAATTTTTATATACTTATGTAAATAGTCAGGTCCTTCTTCCTATTCAATCTTAGTTTGCAAACATTACTGAAACCTGTTTCATGGGTGAAGCTCCTGGTATATGGAATATTGGTGACATAGTTTCCAGCATCATAGTAACACACAAACCATCAGAGTACAACATACTGACATACAAGTGTGGTATTAACCATTGACTCCAGCTGTCTTCCAGGCAATTCTGAATAATATTTATCAATTAAACAAAAACCAAACTCACACCATCAAGTTGATTCCAACTCATAGCAAATCCTGCTTGGGTGTTCAAGTTGGTATCTCTGTGGAAGTTGATTGTCCAGTCTTCCTTCCAAGGAGTAACTGGTGAGTTTGAACCGCCATCCTTCTGGTTAGAAGTCAAATGTCTATTAAGAGCATGCAAATCAACGCCACAGTAAAATACCAACTAACTCTAATTAGAATGACTGATAAAAATCAACAACAACAACAACAACAACAAAAGCAGTTTTGGTGAGATTGTGGAGAAATTAGAACCTTTATACACTGTTTATGGGAATGTAAAATAGTACAACTACTGTGGAGAATGGTTTTCTAGTTTCTCAAAACATTGAATATATATGTACCATATTACCCATCAGTTCCAAGCCTACTTACATGCAGAACAAATGAAAGCAAAATACAAACAGAAACTTATACACCAGTATTCACACATGTATTTTTTTCACAATAGCCCAAGGTGGAAACAATCAAAAAGTGTATCAGCATATGACTGTATAAGCCAAATATGGTATATATATATATATATGAAATTATCCTACTCAGCCACAAAGAAAAATAAACTTATGCATACACCAAAATATATGAACATTGAAAACATGCTAAGTGACTTAAGTCAAAAAAGTACAAATATGGTATGATCTTACTTATATGAAATTAGTAGATACATAGCAACTAAAAGTTATTAGAGGTTGGATGTATGGAAGAAGAGAGAGTGTTTGTTTAATGTGTATTGGGTTTATGTAATGGTGGTGGAATAAGAATTTAATCAATGTCACTGAATTATATGTAGAAATTGTGGGAAAAATGAAAAGTGAAGACTGTTGGAATGAGTGAAATGATGAAAGTCTCAGCAAAGAATTATAGCATTTAAACAAAACAAAATGGAAACTTTACCTTAAAAATGCAAGAACCAATGCTCCAATAAGATGGTGGAATAGGCAGAAAGACTGCACAGACCCTCTTCAACAAAGAAAAGGGAAACCAATTAACACAGATACAGAAGATAACCTTGGAGCCCTGAGCTTTGAAGGGACTAAACTCCAACTGGTAGAAGAATTTGCATGAAAACATCAAAAAAGGAGACATACAGGATCAGTGGTCTGGCAGTGATTCTGGTGGCACAGACAGCTTGGATATTGCTGAGTAATGTTAGGACCTAGGAATTAACCTAAAAATTGGCCCTGCTAGCCAAGGGCTACACGGAGAACTGCACTGATGGCTTGTGAATAAAAGGGGAAGCAGCGAAGAGGAAGGCATGCTGAACTGTGGACTTTTGCCTGTCTGGAGGGCACGGTCATTTTGAATGTTTACAAATGGTTCAACCATTTTGCATATTTAAAGCTACAACATTTGCCCAGATTCGAGGGACTTAAGAATAGGCTCCACTTGTTGGAAGCCAAAAGGACATTCCAGACACCAACGACTGGAAAAGTGTGATATTTCCCTTGTTACACTTATAACCCAAAATCTCTTTGTGAAGAAAGGTGTGGCCATCCTTCACTCCCACCCACCTTATGGCCTGGCAGAAATTCCATCCCAGTCTGTATGCTCAGACAGAGCTTGGGTGCTCTGCCCCACTCTACCCAGATTTTTTTTTTCCTAGTTTGTTTGTTATAAAATTATTATTATTGTTATTATTTATTCTTCCCTTTCCAGGTTCTAGTTTTCAGTTTTTTCTCTCTTCCTATTCCTGGTTGCAATTTTTTTTTTTTTTCCATATTTAACCCCATTCCTTGTTTTTCTTTTTACAATTTTTCTGTTTTTTTTTTTCCTTCATTATTCTCCAACTCTACCTGTTTTTCTCTTAATGTCCTCTCCCAATTTATTGCGTTTTTTTTTTCTTTTTTTTTTCTTTTCTTTTTCCTTTTTATGGTGATTCTTCCTGTGTGTTTATGCAGTGTGTTTTTTATCCACTTCCTTTTACTTTTTTGGTGTTTTTTAAATAATTGTTTTTGTCTAACTGAGTGGGAGACAACAACCAAGACCATGTGATACAACCACACCCACACCTCCAGCAGTGCCACTTAATTAGTGAGAGCCACCACTTACTTCCCAGCTAATTGCCAAAACCTAAATAACCACCAAGAAGAGCCAGGGAAAACCTTGTGAATAGCAGAGAAACATTGTTTGATACATTACTACACAACTTTGTGAATAGCCAGAAACATTATCTGATAAAGTTCATGGTGATGAGCTCCTTAGGTCAGAAGGCTTTCAAATTATGACTAGGAAAGAGATATGTCATCAGAGTAGGGCCAACCTTACTTATATAGACATATATTTTGGATGACATCAAGAACAACATCAATGAAGAAAGCAAGAGGTCATCAAAAAGACAGGAAAGGAAGAAATGACCAAAATGGACACCAGAAGAGACTCAATTAAATGTGCAAAGACCTGGAGTTGGAAAACCAGAAGGGAAGGACATGTCCAGCATTTCTGAAGCTGAAAGAACTGAGAAAAAAAATTAAGCCTCAAGTTGCAATACTGAAAGATTCTATGGGCAAAATATTGAATGATGCAGGAAATATCAAAATAAGTTAAAAGGAATATACAGAATCACTGCAGCAAAAATAATTGGTTGATATTCATCCATTTCAGGAGGTGACATATGATCAAGAACTAGCAGTATTGAAGGAAGAAATTGAGGCTACACTGAAGGAATTGATGAAAAACAAGGAATTGACAGAAAACCCATCAAGATGTTTCAAAAAAGGGATGCCCCACTGGAGGCATTCATTTGGTTATGCCAAGAGACTTGGAAGATAGCTACCTGGCCAACTGTTTGGAAGAAATCCATATTTGTACCCATTCTAAAGAAAGGTAATACCACAAAATGTGGAAATTACCAAACAATATCACTGATATCACTTGGAAGTAAAATCTTACTGAAGATAAGTCAAAAACGATTTCAGTAGTATATTGACAGAGAACTTCTTGAAATATAAGCTGTATTCAGTAGGGGAAGTGAAGAGAGGGATATCATAATTAATATCTGATGTATTTTGGCTCAAAGCAAAGAATACAAGAAAGATGTTTACTTGTGTTTTACTGACTATGCAAAAACACTTGATTGTGTTGATCATAACAAATTATGGATAACATTGAGAAGAATGGGAATTCCAGAACACTTAATTGTCCTCATGAAGAACTTGTACATATATGAGGAGGCTGTCACTCAAATAGAACAAGAGGATACTACATGGTTTAAATCGGGAAGGGAGTGTGTCAGGTTTGTATCCTTTCACCATACTTACTCAATCTGTATGCTGAGCCAATAATCTGAGAAGCTGGACTATATGAAAAAGAATGTGGTTCAGGATTGGGGAAGGCTCATTAATAACCTGAAATATGCAGATGACACAAATTTGCTTGCTGACAGTGAGAATGGCTTGGAATACTTACTGATGAAAATTAAAGACTGAAGTCTGGAGTATGGATTACAACTCAATATAAAGAAAACAAAAATTCTCACAACTGGACCAATAAGCAGCACACGATAGATGGAGAAAAGTTTGAAGTTGTCAAAGACTTCATATTACTTGGTTCTAAAATCAACAGCAATAGAAGTAGCAGTCAAGACATCAAAAGATGTATTGCATTGGGTAAATCTGTTGCAAGAGATTACTTTCAAGTGTTGAAGAGCAAAGATGTCTCCTTGAAAACTAAGAGGTGCCTTACCAAAGCCATGGTATTCTCAATAGCCTCATATCCTGGTGAGAGCTGGATAATGAATAAGGAAATCCAAAGAGGAGTTAATGCTTTTGAGTTGTGTTGGTGAAAATGCTGAAAGTACCATGGACTGCTAAAAGAAATAACAAATCTGCCCTGGAAGAAGTGCAGCCAGAATGCTCCTCAGAAGCAAGAATGGCCAGACTTCATCTCACCAATTTGGTCATGTGGTCAGAAGGGACCATTCTCTGGAGAATGCATCAACAAATATATATATTTGTTGTTGTTGTTATATATATTTGTTATTCCACCTAAAGACTTCACTGAAACAACTATTACAAGTTGGATTTTTCTCTATACTATTTCGAAAGAAGCCATTGCAAATAGTGTGGAAAAATTCTCTGTAGATAAAAATCACCATTTCCCTGATGCTTATCATGGGTATAATCAATTCTTCTCCATAACAAGTCACCACATTTTTAAATAGAATCAAGGTTCAGATTTGTTGATATGTTATTGTTTTTAGGTGTCGTCGAGTTAGATCCAAATCATAGTGACCCGAACAACAGAACAAAATATCACCTGGTGGTGCACCCTCCTCCCAATCCTTGCTATACTTGAATCCATTGTTGCCGCCACTGTGTCAATCCATCTCATTGAGGGTTTTTGCCTTTTTTAATGTCCCCCACTCTACCAAGCATGGTATCCTTCTCCAGGCAATAGTCCCTTCTGACAACATGACCAAAGTAGGTGAGATGAAGTCTGGCCTGTCTCACTTCCAAGGAGAATTCCAGCTGCACTTCTAGGACAGACTTGCTTGTTCTGGCACTCCATGGAATTTTCAGTATTCTTTACCTAGAACACAATTCAAATGCATCAACTCTTCTTTGTTCTTTCTTATCCATTGTCCAGCTTTCACACATATATGAGGAGATTGAAAATACCATGGCTTAAGTTAGGTATACCTTAGTCTTCAAAGTAACGTCTTTGAATAGATGTGTTTTGCAGAAGATTTGACTAGTGTAATTTGATGTCTGATTTCTTAATTGCTGTGCCCACAGGTGTTTATTGTGAATCCAAGTAAAATGAAATCTTTGAAAACATCAGTCTTTTCTCCACTTAGTGTGAAGTTGCTTATTGGTCCATTTGTGAGAATTTTTGTTTTCTTTATGTTGAGGTATATTCCATACTGCAATCTTTCATCTTCATCAGTAAATGCTTCAAATTATCTTCACTTTCAGGAAGCAAAGTTGTGACATCTGCATAACGCAGGTTGTTATTGAGTCTTCCCCCAATCCTGATGCCACACTTTTCTTTCTATATCCAGCTTCTTAGATTATTTGCTCAGCACACCAATTGAATAAGGATACAACCCTGACACAAACCCTTCGTGATTTGAAACCATGCAATATCTCTCTGTTCTGTTCTTCCTGGTCTATGTGCAGGGTCCTCATGAGCACAATTAACTGTTCTGGAATTCCCATTCTTTACAATGTTACCTGTAATTGGTTATGATCCACACAGTCGAATGCCTTTATATTGTCA
>NW_006922697.1:32980-33506 GCF_000298275.1 Orycteropus afer afer | reverse complement strand
CTGCATGCATCTTTGGTAAATGCAGCTGGGCGGTATCACAGACAAACTCCAGAGCCGGCCATTAGTGATCTGGCAGGATTATGTCAGCACCGCAGACAGACAGAACAGGGAGAGGGAAGAAACCACACTATCAGGACTTTTGTCTTGGAGCCATTCTTTAGTGCTATGGGGCTGCAGAGGTGGAATCTTTGAGTGTGCCTGAAATTGGCAGAAATTTGTGATGCTCTAACAATAAGAATCTTTCCTGAATTGAGCTACAGTCTTGCAAATAAATACGTCATCAAAAATAGCCTGCTCAAAGCCCTAGAAACTGACCCTAGCAACACCAAGCTTTCCTTCTTCCACTCCCACTTTCTCGGCCAATATCTTCACTCACTCAATAGAAGAAAACATATTCATCCAATTACCATAAAACCTCCCACTTTGAACTCTAAACCCTCTTTATGAGAAACAGAAACACATATCCACACTACACACAGGGATTCTACCACCACAAAGAAAACACCAGAGCTACCAAACACACTTG
>NW_006922697.1:23529-24639 GCF_000298275.1 Orycteropus afer afer | reverse complement strand
TTCAGCTTGAGAAATGCTGAGTGTGTTCTTCCCTTTTGGTTTTCTAACCCCAGGTCTTTGCATATTTCATTATGGTAATTGGTTCTGTCTACTCAAGCTGCTCTTTGAAATCTTCAGCTCTTTTACCTGGTCATGTCTTCCATTTGCTTTAGCTAATCTCCATTTGAGGGCAGGTTTCAGAGTCTCTTCTGATATCCATTTTGGTCTTTTCTTTCTTATATTTTGAATGACCTCTTGCTTTCTTTATGGATGATGCTCTTGATGCCATCCTACAATTCTTCTTGGTTTTGGGTCATTAGTGCTTGATGAATAAAATTTATTCTTTAGATGCTCTCTAAATTCAGGAGGAATATATTCAAGGCCATATTTTGCCTCTCATGGACTTGTTTTAATTGCCTTCAAGTTAAAGTTGAACTTACATATGAGCCGTTGATGGTCTGTTCCAAAATCAGCTCCAGGCCTTGCTTTGGCTGAAGATATGATCTTTTCCATATCCTCTTGCCACAGATGTAATCAATCTCATTGCTGTGTACTCCATATGCCAAAGTACATAGGTATAGCCACCATTTGTGTTGAAAAACAGTATTAGCAATGAATAAGTCATTGGTCTTGCAAAATTCTATCATGCAATCTCCAGCGTTATTTCTGTTACCAAGGCCAAATATTCCAACTACCAGAAACTCTTCTTTGTTTACAACTTTTGCATTCCAATCACCAATGATAAGCAACACATCTTGATTACATGGTCAGTCAATTTCAGACTGCAGAAGTTGTTAAAAATCTTCAATTTCCTCATGGCTTTGGTGGTTGGTGGGTAAATTTGAATAATAGTAGTATTAATGGGTCTTCCTTGTAGGTGTATGTATATTACCCTATCACTGACAACATCATACTTCAGGACGGATCTTGAAATATCCTTTGGGATGATGAATGCCATGCCATTCCTCTTCAGTTTGTCATTCCCAGCATAGTGGATCATATGATTGTCTGATTCAAAATGCCCAAAATCCATCCATTTCAGCTCACTAATGCCTAGGATATCAATCTTTATGCGTTGCATTTCATTTTTGACAACTTCCAATTTTCCTAGATTCATACTTTGTACATTCC
>NW_006922697.1:20346-22314 GCF_000298275.1 Orycteropus afer afer | reverse complement strand
TCTTTCTACTGAGTTTGACTTATTCTGGAAGCTCTGCTGAAATCTGTCTACCATGGATGACCCTGCTTGCATTTGAAATACCAACGACATAGCCTTCAGCCTCACAACAACATATATGCCACTATAGTATGACAAACTGATATAACTGGCAATAATTATTATGTTTATCTTACAATTAACTATAGAAACTTACTAAAAGAAGTAAATTATTTTACAAAAGAACACAAAATTAGATCACTGCTCTGGTTACCTAGTGCTGCTCTGACAAGAATTTATCACCAATGAGATCGCTTAAACAAACAAGAGTTTATTCTCTTCCAATTCAGGTGGCTAGAAGTCCAAGTTCAAAGTGCCAGGCTCTAGGGGCTGTGTGAAAGCCCCTCAACCTTGGGCTTCAGCTTTGCCTCTTGCTCCTGGCCCACTGAAGGTAGAAGCATTTCTTCACTCAGCCAACTAATAGCTGCTGAGGCTAACAAGCCTAAGGTTGACAAATAAAATGGCACAGTCCTGATGTTACCAAACCACATGGCAGGGAATTAGTTCAAGTCCATTGTAAATCCCAAGGTCAGCAGAATATGTCAGGCTCCTGAACAACAACATAGCTACATACAGGGTTCAAGGTGCCATAAGCTAGAGACCATTCCCAAAGCTGCTGCTTATATATGGGAAGCAGACCACATATCAAAAGCAGCTAATCAACTGCTCACAGTAGATTCCACCATAAGTTGATTACTGGTCTCATTATGGGGAAAACTACATCCAGCTGCCCAGCCACTCATCCAGGCCTAGTCAAGTTGACACAAAAACATAACCACCATAATCACTGAACCTTGTGTAAAAGATTCTTTGTGTTTGTTAAAAGGTTTTGTCAAGTTGGTTGTGACCCATAGTGATGCTATGGACAAATGAATGAATAATGCAGATCCTGTGCCGATATTGTTATTTTTGAGCCCATTGTTTCAGCCACTGTCAATCCATCTAGTTGAGAGTCTTCCTCTTTTTCACTCACCATCTCCTTTCCCAAGCATAATGTCCTTCCACAGGGACTGGTTCCTCCTGATGACATGTCCCAAGTACTTGAGATGAAATTTTACCATCCTTGCTTTGAGAAGAATTCTGGCCATACTTCTTCCAAGACAAATTTGTTCACTGTTATGGTAAACCATGGTATATTCTTTGACAACACCATAATTCAGAGGCACCACATTTTCTTTGCTCCCCCTTATTCATTAGCCAATTTTTGAATATGTCTTCCCTACCTTTGTTAGTGGGAGCTCTGGTAGCATAGTGCTTAAGTCATTTGACTGCTAACCAGAAGACTGGAAGTTCAAATCCACCAGCCACTACTTGGGAGGAAGGTTGGACAACCTACTTCCGTATTGATATCATCTCAGAAAACCATGGAAGGGTCGCTATGAGTTGGGGTTGACTAGACGTCACATAACAACAACAACAACCTTTGTTAGCAGGTACTGTTTTTGTTTGGAAAATAAACAAATATGTTTTAATATTACAATTAAATAATTCACTGAAGCTTGGCATATAATGATATACTTTAAAATCATTAACATTATTTACTTCTCCTAGCATTGTGATAAATTTTTCCTCACATAACAGACTGTGGTTGATGTAGCTAGGTGTTGTTGATTCAGCAGCCATTCATAGTGATCCTATGTACAGCAGGACAAAACACTGCCTTGTCCTGTGTCATCTGCACAATCATTGCTATGCTTGAGCCCATTGTGAAAGCCACCTTATTAATTCATCCTTCCATCCCATTAAGGGTGTTCCTCTTTTTCACTGACCCTATACTTTATCAAGCATGATATCCGTTTCCAAGGAGTGGTTCCACCTGATGACTAAAGTATGGGAGACAAAGTCTGGTCATTCTCCCTTTTAAGGACACTTCAGACTGTACTTCTTCCAAGACAAATGTATTCCTTCCTCTGGCAGTCCATGGTATATTCA
>NW_006922697.1:17141-19404 GCF_000298275.1 Orycteropus afer afer | reverse complement strand
AACCACCACCTCTCTGCTGGGTTCAATAATTTGCTGCAGTGGTCTCACAGAACTCACACATTATGGGGTTTATTAAGGAAGGACCAGACTACAATTCAAGTTCAGAAATTCATTCAGTCTCTTGCAGCCAGCTCTCTCATTCAGGAGCTGGCAGTTTCAGCAGCACATCACTCAGTAGTGCATATATCTTATGTCTCTCTCAGCAGGGTGTGTCTCTTGTAACTCTCAACAGTATGTGTTTCTCATGTCTCTCAGGAACATATTTACCTCAGCAGGATGTCTTTCTCAGCCAGCAGTCAGAGAGACTCCTGCCTCTAGAAGGGCTCCTTTTGAGCCTGGCAGAGTGACCACTAACCAATCTCAACATCAGAATTCTATACACCTGAGAGAGAGTGAACTTCCCAGAAGATTGCTTTGTGCTGGTTCAACAGAAATACCCTAGATAGATAACTTTAGCAAGCAGGAGCTACTCAGTTGCTCACAGCAAATTCCACCATGGAATTTGCAGACTTATGGCTAGGAAAGCCATAATATGTAATTTACTACACTGCAATGACGAACCAACAGAAAGAGCAATGGGTGATCTGCTTCACAGGCAACTACTGGCCTTGTTTTAACTAATGATATTGAGATTCTTCGTCACCTCTTTCCATAGACGTTGTGGATTTAATTTCTGCATGTTCCATGTCATGATGTCTATGTGTATAGCAGCTGTTTACATCATTGAAAACTGTATTTGCAATGAGTAAGTTGTTGGTTTTGCAAAATTCTATCATGTGATATCTGATATCATTTCTATCAGCAAGGCTATATTTTTCTACTACAGATGGTTTTCTTTGTTTTTAAGTTTAGCATTCCAATAACCAATAATTATCAGTACATCTTTATTGCATTATTTTCAATTTCCAACAGCAAATGTTGGTTAAAAAAAAAAAAATCCCTCAAGTTCTTTATCTTTGGCTTTAGTAATTAGTGTATAAATTTGAATAATAGTAGTATTAACTGATCTTCCTTTTAGATGTATGGAGTTTTTCCTATCACTGAAACTACTGTACTTCAGGATAGATTTAGACATTGTTTTTGACAATGAATGCTACACCATTCCTCTTCAGCTTGTCATTCCCAGCATAGTATACCAATTATTGTCTGATTGCAAATAGCCAATACCTTTCCTTTTCAGCTCACTAATATGTAGAATATCAATCTTTATGTATTCCACTTTGTTAACAACTTCCAACTTTTCTAGTTTCATATTTGCAGTGTTTGTTCCTATTTTGAGTTGTGTCCCATCAACAAATGAAGTTCCTGAAGCTTTACTCCATCCACATCATTATGGTCAACTCTACTTGGAGGATATAGCTCTTCCACAGTTGTATTTTGAGGCACTATATCAGACACTTTTTCACTGCTATTCATAAAGTTCTTAGTATTATATATGGCAATGTTTCACTGATGTTTATAACATTTTCAGTGGACAATTTTTTCAGATGTGGATGGTCCTATCATTTTTACCAGTCTATTTTAGTCTGCAAGGTCTGCTGAAACTTTTCCATCATGGGTGACCCTGCTGGTATTTGAAATATCAATGGCTAAGTTTCAGCATCCTAGCAACACATAAGCAACTAAAGCATGACAAACTGATAGATAAGTGGTGGTGAGTAGAACTCACATCACAGTCTGTTAATTTATGCAGGTGTTCTGTCTTGTTTTATGTTTAAATTTGTGTCTTGTATCAAGTTAAAACCATGGCAGATGATTATTATTATAATTGATATTTGACAGTTTTTATAAAAGACATTTAACACAAATGAAACTCACCAGAGCTCCTAAAAAAAGATGTCTGTTGTTGTTGTTGTTATGTGCTGTTGAGTTGGACCCGATTCATAGCGACCGCTCCTTGGGTATTTGAGGGAGTATCACTAAGGAAGTAGATTGCCCCACCTTCCTTCCAAAGAGTGGCTGGTGTGTTTGGACTGTCAGCCTTCTGGTTAGCAGTCAAATGCTTACTCCTTTACTAAATTAATCAAATAAAAATACTTTTAAAACAAGTCAAAGACAAAAAAAAGTGTCCTGCTTTTCCACTCTACCTATAACTCACCAATAGTAGACACTAGTCATTTGTGCTGAGGAATTATGCAAGGGAAAAACTTTTGTTGGAGTGGTTGGAAAAGCTAGGCTCACAGCATCCTCTCACTTCATTGAATCTGGAGAAGACATGGATAATTGACTGAGCATGCTCCTAGAGACATCAGTCCTGTGGCAG
>NW_006922697.1:16294-16850 GCF_000298275.1 Orycteropus afer afer | reverse complement strand
GGTAGTTGGAGAAACTAATCTCAGGGAAGCCTTTCACTAGGGTCAAAGAGCTCTGGTGGTATAGCAGGTAAGACATTAGGCTACTAACCAGGTTGGTGGTTCAAACCCATCAGCTGCTCCATGGAGGAAGATGAGACAATCTACTTCCCTAAAGACTTACAGACTTGAAAACACAATGGGGGTCACTATGAGTAAGAATAAACTCCAAGGCAGTGGGTTTCAAGAGATCAAGGAAACTATAAATAAAAATAAATAAATTAAAATAAAAAAATATAGGAGAAGACAGACAATAAATTTGAAGAATTCAGGGTAAAAAAATAGAAAAGCAAACTGACAAAATGAATAGACAACTAGAAATCATACAAAAGTAGGAATTAGAAACCCAGAAGATGAATACTGCAATTAATGAGATAGATAATAATTTGGTAGAATAAAAGTATAGAATCAAATTACCTAAAGAATGAATTAGCTGATTTGAAGACATATCCCATGACACTGCTTGTATGAGCAGAAATCAGAAAAAAAAAGACTGTCAAAAAATGAAGAAAATGTGAGA
>NW_006922697.1:15086-15776 GCF_000298275.1 Orycteropus afer afer | reverse complement strand
AAACAAAAAATAAGGGAATTTCTAAAAACTAGACTAACCTTACAAGATAGAGTAAAGGGAGTGGCTTGGCCAGAAAACCAACAGGAAAAGACAACAATCTAAGATTAGGACATATGATGACAACACTACCAACAAACCAAACCAGAAAAAGAATTCTCAAAAATAAGTAACTGCCAGAAGAACTAACAAATCTGTCTTGGAAGAAGTGCAACCAGAATGGACTTTGGAAGTAAGCATGACCAGACTTCATCTCATCTACTCTGGTCATATTGTCAGAAGGGAGCTTTCCTTGGAGAAGGATATCATGCCTGGAAAAGAGGAGGGTCATTGAAAAAGGAGAAGACCCTCAAGAAGATGGATTAATATAATGGCTATAATGATGGGCTCAAGTATAACAAGAATTGGGAGGCAGGCACAGGACTGGGCAGTGTGTCTTGTGGTTGTACATGGGGTCGCTATGAGCTAGAGACAACTGGACCTCACCTAACAAAAACAATAACAAATGGAAAATAGAAAACCTGAGATATGAATCTGTAAACAACAAGTACTGCATAAAAAAAGAAGAATAAATGATATAATTATAGAACTTCCAAATGGAGAGGAAGTCAGGAAGATATCAATATAGAGCAGACTGTTCCAAACTTAGAAAGATAAAAATTTACTACAGGGTAACCACAAAGAAAATCATTA
>NW_006922697.1:12358-13921 GCF_000298275.1 Orycteropus afer afer | reverse complement strand
GATACAGGACATCTCCACCACACAATCATCCCACTTGACTTCATAGACAAATACACAACATTCCACCCAACAAAAATGCAACACACGTTCTTTTCCAATTCACATGACTCATATTCCAGGACAGAGAACATGTGAGGCCACACAATCACCCTACATAAATCTTGAATCACAATGCTATAAAATTAGAAATCAATAGTAGGAAGTCACCAAAAACCAAACTACCTGCCATTGAAATAGGAACACTAGGGGGGAAAATCAAATACATGGAAATTGAATAGCACACATTCCAAGAACTACTGGGTAATAGAAAATAATAAAACTTGAAATAAAGATAATTCCTAGAAACTAGGAAGAATAAACATGGCATACCAAAACCTTTGGGACATAGGAAAAATAGTACCCAGAGATACATTTAGAGTAATAAATGTACATATCAAAAAAGAAGAAAGAACAAAAATCAATGCCTTAACTCAACAAATCCAAAAATTAGAAAACAGAGCAACAAAAGAAGCCTACAGTCTCCAAAAACAGAAGTAATAAAGATCAAATCAGAAATATATCCAGCTGAACAAATTGAAACAAAAAGGATAATAGAATACTTTGCAGGATTGTACCCCGACAAATTAAAAAACCTAGAATAAATAAACAAATATCTAAAAACACATGACCTACATGTATTAACACAGACTGAGCTAGAAATTTGAATAGATCCTTAACAAAATAAGATATTAAGGATTTCATAAGAAAATCTACACACTGACACATACTCAAAATAAATAAATAAATAAATAAATACCCAGGATCAGATAGTATCACTGGAGAAGTCTATCAACCCTTCAGAGAAGAGTTGACACCAATCCTACTCAAACCATTCCAGAGCATAGAAAAGGATAGACTACTTCCAAATTCATGTAAGAATCAAGCATAACTGTGATACTAACACCAGGCAAAGATGCCATTAAAGAAGACATAGCTTTTTACTTAGACAACCCTATGGAATGCAAACAAAAACATAAACCCCTGAAATTTATAAGTGATGTTATCAAAGTCATAGGATACATGGTTAACACAGATAAATCAATTATCTTTCTATGCATTAATAATGAAATATTGTAAGCAGAATTAAAAAAAAAATACAATTTGTAATACCATCAAATAAGTGAGGATTGGCTGAGCAGCACATTATAAAATATTGACCAAACTTACCAAATACATGGAAAGACAAATTCTGTTTAAAAACTGCAGAATCAACAGATAGTCATTCAGTTCTTACTTAATATTGTGCAGAATTAGAGTGAAAACCTGAGCAGGCATGTAGGAGAAATACAGAAAATGTTTGTAAAACTTATGGAAATGCAAATTTAAGGTAATAGGAGATATCATGATCAAAGTAAACTATACTCAGAATATCAAAGGCTGAAGAGTGTGTGTAACAACTGGACTTCTCATACATTGTGGTGGGAATGGAAAATTGGAATAGCCATTTCAGAAAATAATCCAGTTTCTTATCAAGTTAGACATACACTCATCATAATGCAAAGAAATATCACTCTTAGGTCTTCA
>NW_006922697.1:9324-10802 GCF_000298275.1 Orycteropus afer afer | reverse complement strand
TGTAAAACAAGTATTGAACTTTGTTAGTGATGATAATAGTACTGATGTAATAATTGGAAAACTAAGTGGTATTTATTGTAAGCTAGAGCAACTGAAGAAAATGGTGATATTCTTGAGTATTATGATTTTCATTGTGAAAATGTGAATTATAAACATAATGAAGGACAAGAGAAAGTTTAAGATATTTTACTGATGTTTTATTAGAATTAAAATATTGTTATGAGTTCGTGAATGATTAAAATATATATTTAAATCACATATGATTTTGAGTTACATTTCCTATGGACATCATTATACTGCTGGATAATCAATTTAGCAATTAGAGTTGAAATAATGTTTAAATTTTACAGAATTTGAATGTAAAAGGCTAAACACCATTTTTAGGTGCATGGCAAATTGTCTTAACAATATAAATATGTCTAATAATTCATCAAAATAGTGTTAAAATTAAACTGTCATTCTGAATATAATATATTAAAAATTAATGTATAATCATATTTTTTCTGGAATGATTATTTCAATAACAAAAAATAACATAACAAGAACATTCTTTAATTTTCTCTAGCAACAGAATTCTTGGGATACATTTCTTTTTTCTTATCCTAGCCATGACAAGAAAGAAAATTGTCACTCTCCATAATTTAGATTCATTTCTCAACATATATTAAAACATTAACTACAAAGTTAGAGGTCATTATTTTGTTGGCAGTCATTTAAATCTATGAAGATGAGAAACATATTCTCTTCAGAATTCTAATTGTTGTTTCTCTTACTTTTTTTCTCTTGGGGGGTGAGAAATGGGAATAAGATGAGTTATAGAATAAATTCCAATAGGACCTTTATATATAAATGAAGAGTTTGCTTTTCTTTATCATTGTATTTTTGTTGGTTGGATCATTTTGCTTTCTTTTGTGGAAACTTCACATCGGTAATGAAATTTGAAATTGAAAACATGAGGTAATTCAGCGCTAAATTCTGGACTTTCTAATCTAAGATGAAAAATTAGTTGTTAAGACATTAATACGGTGTGACATTTTATGCATTTAAGGAACTAGCTAAAGCCAATTATTAAATGGTAAGAAAAAAGGGGCACTGTTTTAAGATTTTAGGGTGGTTGAATAAATCATTGTATAAAAAATGGTATGACTAATGTTCATGCCCACATAGGTGTGTGTTTAAATCCTCTTTATGTACATATTTTCTGTGTCTTATAATGAATGTTTTCCTCCTATGCATATGGATTTATGCTCCCTACACAAATGGGTCCAGTATTCAATAAGGATTTCTCAAAACAGAAAGAGAAATAGCAGTTTAGAAGTTCATTTTTTTCTTCTAGCCTGTTAATTATCAATCCATTGGATTGAAAGGGAAGGTTACATAATCGCTTCCTTAGCATTATATTTTTTAAGAAAATTCAAGAGCCTCCTAAATTATAAGGAAACGTAAATGTATTGTTTCCTTGTTGTTGATGTACTAAA
>NW_006922697.1:1791-7702 GCF_000298275.1 Orycteropus afer afer | reverse complement strand
TCAAATTTTATCTGAGCCAAGAAATTATTACAAATTTCCTTTAGGGAGAACAAATGGAATGGTCCTAGAATGTGAATGCATTTTAATATCTAACCATATATTCTCTTATATTTTTTTCATCCATGTGAAATGTAAAAAAAAAATAATAAATTAGTTTGTAATGTGATATAAAAAAAAAAAAAACCCAAAAATACAGATTTGCACACCTTCAGATTATTTTCTGAATCATCTGAATCATATTGATAGCTATCAAGTTCTATTCAAATGTAGATAATTAACAAAGATTAAATATGAGCTATATGTTATCAAGCACATACAATTTATGAAATCCCATATTTCCTTAGATGTTGTTTGATAAATGGTAAAAAAGGAAAAAAGTAATCTTTTCACTCTGAGGAAATAGCAAAATAATGTTCATATTTAAATGAATATGAGTTTGAAGTTATAGAGAAACACGTCTTCAAAGCACATAACACAACATTCAGCCATCTCTGCACTCAACTTTATACATTTACCTTTTAACTTGTGTGTACTATTTGCTGAAGTATTAACCTATAGCAGGGAATAAAACACAACTTCTACCTTCAAGGTACTTAGTATTGAGATAGTGCATAAAGATACACATTGAGATGTTACAAGGGAAAAAATATAGTGTCTAAGGAAGGGAGAAGGAGCTCTGGTAGCATAGTGCCTCAGGCACTTGACTGCTAACCAGAAGGCTGGTGGTTCAAACCCACCAGCCACTCCTTAGAAGGAAGGTTGGGCAATCTACTTCCGTAGTAATACTGCCTCAGCAACCCAAGGAGGGGTCTCTATGAGTTGGGTCCGACTCGATGGCACATAACAACAACAACAAGCAAGGGGGAGATCTTCACTCTCAGCTTTCACGACATTGTCAAATCTGTACTGTTTATGGTTCAACAATGCCTTTATTGAGGTGAAATTTTAGATGGCTATTGTTAAGGATATGAGGATAGTCTAAGAATTATCATGCATACAGTGATTGCAATATTTGAAAGCTCAAGTAAAAACAAACAAAAACTCACTGTCATCTATTTCATTCTGACTCATAGCCACCCCCATTAGGTTTGCAATACTGTAGATCTTTATGGAACTAGATTGCCCCATCCAGTTGGTAGGTTTCAACCACAAATCTTCCGGGTAGCAGTCAAATTTTTTATCCATTACCGGCCACCAGCGCTCCAAGTAAAATAAGACTAGCATAATTTATCACCAACGAACACCACTATTTCCTAAGTGTTTCTCATCGTTAGGATTGAACCTAACTTGTATCTGTCCTGTTCTTTTTTTTTTTTTCCCCTCCAGAAAGAGCCCTATGGAGAGAGGAGATGGATGCCAGCAACCTAACCACCGTCACAGAGTTTGTCCTCATAGGGTTCTCTGACCTCCCAGAGGTGCGCTATCCTCTCTTTGTGGTGTTTGCTGCCATCTATCAGGTCACCTTGGTGGGAAACGGGGCCATTCTCCTTGCCATCGGGACTGAAAAAAAGCTCCAGACACCCATGTATTATTTTTTGGCAAATCTGTCCATCTTAGACATTTTCTGTCCATCGTCTACTGTTCCTAAAATGCTTGAGAACCTCTTGACCAAGAAGGAAAGCATTTCTTTTGTCGGATGTGCTTTTCAGCTATTTTTCCTTGTAGCCCTGTTAGGGACTGAAGTCTTTCTTCTTTCTGTCATGGCTTATGACAGATACGTAGCCATATGTTTCCCCCTTCGTTACACCCTCATCATGACAAAGGGACGCTGTGCCAAGCTCACAGCTGGGACCTGGGCAGCAGGATTTCTGAACTCTTTACTGCACACGGTATTTACATTCCACCTGTCTTTCTGTGAGTCTAATAAGGTCAACCAATATTATTGTGATATCCCTCCAGTGGTGGCTCTCTCCTGCTCTTCCACATATGTAGCAGAAACACTTTCCTTAGTGATAGGAGGTGTCTCAGGTAGCAGCACTTTCCTGATCACTGGTATCTCTTATATCTACATTATATCCACCATTCTGAAGATCAAGTCAGCTGAAGGAAAGCGCAAAGCCTTCTCTACATGTGCTTCTCACCTCCTTGTGGTTTCTTTGTTCTATGGTACAATGTTATTAAACTATGTCCGTCCCTCCTCCAGTCACAACTCCCCAGCCAGAGACAGGCTTATCTCAATGATGAATGGCGTTATTACCCCAATGTTAAACCCTATCATCTACAGCTTGAGAAACGCAGAGGTAAAAGGAGCACTGAGAAATGTTTTATGTCCTAAAACATGTTTACAGAGAGGATGATATTACTAATTTTGCAATCCCCTTAATGTGACTTCACAGGAAGGTTTGGAAGAATTTATAGGAATAATAATTTTCTATTTGTCTATAGAGGATATATCTATATAAACAAAGAAATTAACACACACACATATGTTTATATCTATCTATAAGAAGCCCGGGGACTCTGATGGTGTAGTGCCTGAGGCATTTGACTGCTAACCAGAAGGCTGGTGGTTCAAACCCACTGGCTTGTCCTTGGAAAGAAGACTGGGCAATCTACTTCCATAGAGATGTTGTTGTTGTTGTTATGTGCCCTCGAGTCAGCCCCGACTCATAAGGACCCCTCCTTGGGTTTCCGAGGCAGTATCACTACAGAAGTAGGATTGCCCAACCTTCCTTCTGAGGAGTGGCTGGGGGGTTTGAACTGCCAGCCATCTGGTTAGCAGGCAAGTGTCTTAGCCACTATGCTACCAGAGCTCCCTCCATAGAGATATCACCTCAGAAACCCAAGAAGGAGTTGGTATGAGTCAAAATTGACTCGATGGCAGTGAGTTTTGTTTTGTTTTGTTTTTTTTTACTTCACTTACCTTCTTTCCCTAACCATTTTTCTTGATATGCCTCTTAGCTAAATCATTTTGTTCTTTCTCTTTAACTTTAATTTCAATTTACTATATACTTCTCTCCTTTACTGTGAGAGCATTCATTCTCAGTTTCACTTGTACCTCCAAGTAGAGCATTTACTTTTCTCCATCTCCAACCATACATATCTAATTTGGTTAACTATATTACTGTCATCTTAATCTCCACATATGCAATATAGCAAGTATTATATTCACACCCAAACACACATACTCACACACCAGTCTCCTCATTTGCTACCTTTTATGTTTGTGGCTTCTATTATTTTTTTCCCAGCAACTCAGATTTTTTTGTTTGTTTTTGTGGAGTCAGCCTTGACTCATTTCAATTGCATGAATAACAGAATTAAATAAAATATTGCTTGGTCTTGTGTCATCTTCATGATTGTTTTAAGTTTGAGGCTGTTGTTCTTTCTAGCTATCAAACTCTCCTTTTTCTTTGAACTCAGGACTTATATTCAGTAGGAACAGATAGCCATTGATTCTTACCATGATTACTCTCCATTCTCACTTCCTTTAACACATAAGAATGGGAATATGTTCTCTCTGGCCCACTGATAATGTTATATACCACATTAAGACAGCTTTGATATATGAATTACTCAATGTTTTTCCTCAAATCATGCACACCAATTACATGTGTGTGGTGCGGGGGGAGTTTCCTGTCTGGTGATGACATTTTGGTGTATTGTGTCATCATGGACAACATCTCCCTTTCTCTCCATTTCTGATTGCCTCTTACTCTCTGGAATTCAACATCATGTCTGAATTCTTTGCAGCATTCTGCTCTTCTTTTATGACTAAGTGAAGTGGCCACATCTCTATTGACATGTTCTCAACTCATCCCAAATCATTGTTATGTCTCCTTCTTTGGATTGTCATTGATCTTTTAGTTTAATAGAAACTTTACCATTCACAGCCTTATTCTATGCATCTTTGTCTCACAGGTTAGGGACTTTGAGTGCCTTGAGATGGCATGCTTTAGATTAATTACAATTTCCAAATTCTGAAAAGTCCCAATTTGTATCATATGAATGTTTCAAAGCTATCTATTGTTGTATTTGGTCAAATACTTATTTAATTTCAGATACAGTGAGAAGTATATACCGACTTAACAAATAAAATAAAATAATGATAGTACACATTTAGAATTGTTTTATTTGTCTTATTTCATTTTATTCTCTATAGCAGAATTTGCATGTGATATTAAAGAATCAAGCAATGATCTCATTGTATGAAAACTATTTCATGGATTTTGTTAAATTTTTTTACGTAAAATTGAATGAAATCTTAAAATCTCATCTGTGTCTTCATTTTAGGTATCTGATATTTAAATATTTATTTAATATTTCATCACTTATTTGAATGATTTTGCTTCACCAAACTGTGAAGTTTCATCTTATATCTGTGTTACATAAACCACTATTTCATCTAAAGTCTCTCCTGTCATAAATAGGGTGTCTCTTCTCACCAAGTCTCCCACAATTCAGGCCTTGGGAAGTATTGGAGAAGGTTGGTGGAAAATTATAAAGAAAAATAAGTTCCAGAGTCTGCCATGTTTTTAACCTAAATGTTTTATTAATTGTATTGTAGAACAATAAAGTTGACATGTTATTTGGAGCTTTTCTTATTTAGTAAAGGAAAAAACATACTTGATGTATAAGTAAAATAATTTATCTCCACTTCCATTCACAGTTGTTTGGAGATAACTGTTCAGAACTTGAAATCTTAAAAATATTAAATATTAAAGATATCTGACATTGGTTTATGACATATTTTCCCATACTTTGAGTAGATGTTATTGTTATTAGGTGTAGTCCAGTTGTTCTGACTCCTAATAACCCTATGTACAACAGAATGGGGTTATGTTATGGGTTATTATAATAATAGTTGCATCTTTGTCTCACAGGTTAGGTTCTCTGAGTACACTGAAATGACATGTTTTAGATTAATTAAAATTTCCAATTTCCAAATTTTCCAATTTTCCAAATTCAGCAGTAGTTGATTCTGAATCATAATAACCCTATGTACAATATAATGAGTAAATAGAAGAAATGACAAGATAAAAGAGCTAAACAAAAAGCTTCAAACAGCAGATCGAGAAGACAAAGTCAATTATTATAATGAAAAGTGCAAAGACATGGATTTGGAAAGCCAAAATGGAAGAACATGCTTGGCATTTATTATGCTGAAAGAACTGAAGAAAAAAAAAAAATAATCTTCAAGTTGCAATATTGAAAGAGTCTATGGGCAATATATTGAATGATGTAGGAAACATCAAAAGAAGATGGAAAGAATACACAGAGTCACTCTACCAGAAATATTTGGTTGATGTTCATACATTTCAGGAGGGGGCATATGATCAAGAACCGATGGTACTGAAGGAAGAAATTGAAGCCGCTTTGAAGGAAGTGGCAAAAAACAAGACTCAAGGAATTGACGGGATATTCATGGAGATGTTTCAACAAACAGATGCCACACTGGAGGCACTCACTTGGTTATGCCAAAAGATTCAGAAGACAATTACCTGGCCAACTGACTGGAAGACATCCATATTTGTACCCATTCAGAAGAAAGCTGATCCCAAAGAATGTGGAAATTATCAAACAATATCATTAATATAAAATGCAAGCAAAATTCTGCAGAAGATAATTAAAAAATGGTTGCAGCTTTATATTGAGAGAGAATTTCCAGAAATGCAAGATGGATTAAGAAGATAATGTGGAAGGAGAGATGTCATTTCTGATGTCAGATAGATCTTGGTTCAAAGCAAAGAATCTCAGAAAGATGTTCACTTGTGGTATATTGACTATTCAAAAACATTTGATTGTGTGGATCATAAGAAATTATGAATAACATTGAGAAAAATTTGAATTCCAGAACACTTAATTGTGCTCATGAGGAACTTGTACATAGACCAGAAGGCTGTCATCCATGAAGAAGGGGACTCTTCATGGTTTAAAATCAAAAAGGGAGTGTATCATAGTTGTATCCTCT
>NW_006922697.1:0-1488 GCF_000298275.1 Orycteropus afer afer | reverse complement strand
AAAAGATTGAAGTTGTCAAAGACTTCATATTACTTCATTTTACAACCAACACCAATGGAAGCAGCAATGAGGATATGAGACACCATAAAGCATTGGCCAAATCTGCTGCAAAAAACCTCTTTCATGTGTTAAAGAGCAAAGATGTTTCTTTGAAAATGCAGGTATGATTGACACAATCAATGGTATTTTCAATTGCCTCCTATGCATGTGAGAACTGGACAATGAAAAAGGAGAATTGCTCTTGAGTTGTGGTGTTGGTGAACAGTGATGAAAATAGCATGGATTTCTAAAAGAACTTAAGAATCTGTCCTGGAAAAAGTGTGTCTGTAATGCTCCTTGGAAGTGAGAATGGCCAGACTTCATGTCACCTACTTTGGTTATGCTGTCTGAAGGGACCATTCCCTGGAGAAGGATATCATACTTGGTAAAGTGGAGGGACAACGGAAAAGTGGAAGGCCCTCGACAAGATGGATTGACACAGTGACTGCAACAATGGGTTCAGGTATAGCAAAGATCACGAGGCTGGCACAGGACAAGGCAGTGTTTTGTTCTACTGTACATGAGGTCACTGTGAGTTGGAGATGACTTGATGACACCTAATAACAACAACAGCACAACAGAATGAAACAGTGCCTGGTCCTGTACCATTCTCACCATCATTGATATGCTTGAGCCCATCCTCACAACTACTGTGTCAAATCATCTGGTTGAGGGCCCTCCCCTTTTCTTTATCTTTGACCCTCTACTTTATTAAGCATGATATCTTTCTCCAGGAACTGGTCTTTTGTGATAGCTATTTTCATGTCTAAGGAACTTTCTGATTATACTTCCTCCAAGACAGATTTGCTCATTCTTCTAGCAGTCCATGCCTAAATCTATGATGCGTAGTACTTTGATTAATGCATTGTTTTTATCTCAGAGATATCACACTTCCCTGTCTTTGAGAAAAAAACAAAGGATGTATATATCTTTATATTAGCCCTTTCTCATCCCTAAAATTTACCATGATTTGAAGAAATTAGGCAAATTACTTGACAATTATCTGCTTAGCAACTTCATGTGGAATATAGCTGACTGAGACTTCAGCAGCAATCTGAATGGATAGTCAAATTTAAAAATAGCTTTTAGATAGTTTTAAAGTTCACCTTTTAAAATTCAAGGCAAATTAAAGTGAAAAAATAATTCATTAGGTTCAGATAACTGGTACCTCTGCTAATAATTTGATACATGGACTTTTGAAAGGAAGACTGACAGCAATCATAAATGCAAGACAGGTGACCAAAAAAACTGAAGGAAATGTCAGAAACAATGACGACAAAAAGATATAATCAATTCTTAAACAAACAAGCAAACAACAACAACAAAAAGCCACATGTCAATGTCTCTTGTACTTGTCTTGCTGACCCCTGCCACTTCAATTCCAGAGCAGGTGAACCCTGTAGTCAACTATATTCGAAAAACTTTTTTCCCTGATGCTTTGTTCTGATA
>NW_006922696.1:289899-291416 GCF_000298275.1 Orycteropus afer afer | reverse complement strand
GGAGGTTCAAACCCAACAGCCACTCCTAGAAGGAAGGTTGGACAATCTACTTCCATAGTGACACAGCCTCAGAAACCCAAGGAGGGGTCACTATGAGTTGGATCCAACTTGATGGTAAACACAACAACAACAAGACACATTTAAGGAAAAAAAGTTGATTTTAGGAGCTCTGATAGCATAGTACCTGAGGCACTTGACTGCTAACCAGAAGGCTGGTGGTTCAAACCCACCAGCCACTCCTCAGAAAGAAGTTTGGGAAATCTACTTTTGTAGTGATACTGCCTCAGCAACCCAAGGAGGGGTCACTATGAGTCAGGCTGACTTGATGGCACATAACAACAACAACAACAAAGTTGATTTTATGGAGTCAATAATTAGAAAGCCCTCCCAGGAAAACTAAATTTATTCTGAGCTTATACCTTTTGGCAGGACTGGCACCTCTTAGCCAGGCACCACAGAATATTTTGGAACAGAAATAAGGATAAAATTACCTAAATAACAAATAAACACTGAAAGTTAAATAACATGGAGATACATTCTTGATCTTGGCTTCTAGGGTTCAAGATAGCAAATAATAGAGGCCTTTATATGAATCAGAATCTACTTGATGGCAGTGGTTAAGTCTACTCTAAAATTTCCTTTGGAAACTTCCAGCAAAAGAAATTTAAGAAGGCCTATATATAAGAGATTTGAAAGACAACTACCTGTCCAACTGGAAAATATCCATATTTGTACCCATTCCAAAAAAGTGATCTGATATAATGTGGAAATTATCAAACAATATCATTAATATCAAACACAAGTAAAATTTACTAAAGATAATTCAAAAATGGTTGTAGCAGTATATCAACAGAGAACTTCCAGAAATGCAAGCTGGATTCAGAAGATGACGTGGAACAAGGGATATCATTGCTGATTTCAGAAGGATCTTGGTTGAGAGCAAAGAATATCAGAAATATATTTATTTGTGTTTTATTCACTATGCAAAGACATTTGATTATGTGGATCATAACAAATTGTAGATAACACTCAGAAGAATGGAAATTCCAGAACAATTAATTGTACTCATGATGAATCTGTACATAGACAAGGAGGCTGTTGTTTGAACAGAAAAAGGAAACACTGCATTGTTTAAAATCAGGAAGGGATTGTGATGGGGTTGTATGTTTTCCCCATACTTATCCAATCTGTGTGCTGAGCAAATAATCTGAGAAGATGGACTATATGAAGAAGAACGTGGTATCAGGATTGGAGGAAGAATCATTAACAACCAGAGATATGCTGACAGCGCAACTTTGCTTGCTGAAAGTGAGGATAACTTGAAGCATTTACTGATGAAGATTGAAGAACATAGTCTGCAGTATGGATTACAGCTCAATATAAAGAAAGCAAAAATCCTTACAAATGGACCTATAAGCAGCATCATGATAAATGGAGAAAAGACTGAAATTGTCAAATATTTCACACTGCTTGGTTCTATAATTGATGCCAATAGAAGCAGTAGTCAGGACATCAGA
>NW_006922696.1:284314-288679 GCF_000298275.1 Orycteropus afer afer | reverse complement strand
CACTAAAGACCTGAATAAAATCTTTAATGTGTCATATTTGGGAGTCTGCATAGTACATGGAGTCCACAGTGGTGATGTAGTCCCCAAGATTTGGGAAGGCCAGAGATAAGTCTATAGGCACAGTTGTTGATGTTGGAGAAGTTTATTAAGCATTGTTCTTACTAGGAAAAACAGTATGGTACAGATGGCAGTGGACCCTACAGCCAGCAGATTGCACAGCACCTAGCCTGGAGGTTGTCCATGGAGGTCTCAACTATGTGGTCTATTGGTCTACATTTTAAGCCTCAGTGGGACCCAGGTGCTAATTTCAACTGCTCTACTTTGAGTGAATCTTGCAAGGTAGGCATTATTTTAATCCTTTATGAAAGTTACATCTGCTTTGTCCCTGTAAATTCTCCTTGTTATAACCTTGGGAGTATGTTTTAAAGCTGGCTCTTCTGGAAAGCATTTTGCCTATCACCATAGTAAACTGTTATTTTCTAAACAGGTTGTAGTTTCCATGTTCTACCTCTCTTGTACCTCCTAGGAACACACAATGGAGTGGCCCTGAGAAGCATTTCATAGCCACATAGCTGCACTGTGTTGGCAGGTATTTAGTGTCTTTAAGGATACTACACTTCACCCCATAATCTAAAAAGGATGAAGAGCTTGGAGAATGGAGATAACAAAAGAATTCTTCTAGCTGCAAAGCTACCAGTTGGTGGTACTCTTAGGGTGCCCTGTGCATGTTCTTATGTAGTGTCTAACAGAATATAATAAGTGTCTTGAGGGAAAAGATTCTACCTTACAGCAGTGGTGTCATTTGTCTGAGGTGCTCAGTAAGACTGCAACCACCACAGTCCTTACTCTGGTGAGTTTGTGGACAGAACTGGTGGTGACAATTCAAGCATATAGTGTTGAATATTCTTTCAGATGCAGTTGGAATTATCCACTTTAGCTTAAGTACTTGTTATGGTAGCCTGAAGCTTTTGTTTTTTGTTTGGGTGCCACAGTGCCATGGCCGTCTGCAGTAAGGACCAGTTGGCAGGGTCATCTCTATCAGGCTCTTCCTGAGATCTGGATGGTTCTTCCTATTTGGGAACACTTTATCCTTTGCTAGGGAGCCAGAACACTCTTGAGAATAGCTTTGATTGGGGTAAGTAGCAGCAGGTGCTCCCACACCATACGCACTAGCACAGCTCTCACTAGGTGACATAAAATTAGAAAGCAAAAGTGAAACGAACAGAATCACTGGTGAGCTTCCCAGAAAAATGAAGCAAAGTCTTATAGGTTAAAATATAGTTTCAGTCTGTGGATCACCACATGGTGGTAAAGGAAGATGGCATCATCATTTGCCTGAGCAGGAAACCCTTGCAAATACAGTGTCATACAACTGAAGACAGGAGATGGGTTAACAAAGTCATGTTAATGTAGATGGTAAGATGTGGTTTCAATTATTCCAATGTCCAGGCTGAATGTGATCGTAGATGGCTTTGGTTTTTAAAACTAACACTCAAATGCAAACACAAAAAATCAATATATTTTGGATAAAAAAAAAAAAAAAATCCCTCAAATATTATTTATGGGATTATTTAAGATTATTAAAGTACTTGTTGCCCTTTAGGGAGCTCTGGTGGTATAGTCCCTAAGACATTTGACTGCTAACCAGAAGGCTGGTTGTTCAAACCCACCAGCCACTCCTCAGAAGGAAGGTTGGGCAATCAACTTCCGTTCTGATAATGCCTTGGAAACCCAAGGAGGGGTTGCTGTGAGTTGGATCTGACTCAATGGCAGTGAGTTTGGTTTGGTTTTTTTGGTTGCCTTTTAACATTTGTGTAAGATTACTATAAGAAACAGAGTGTGTATCATGCTTCATAGCTCACAGGGACGACAGATGTAACAGAAAATGAAAGCATTGATGATAAATCACTTTCTTAGTCTTGTGAGAAACCAGTAAGAATATTAGAAAAACAATTATGATAAGAAGAACAGAGTACTTGAAAATAAAACCAAGAAAACAAAAATCCAGAAATTCCCAGAATTGAACACTTCTTAAAAACACATGTTATACCAATAGATCTCTTGAAAATGTGCTATCATTTGTAACATATTACACACACAGCTGCCACTGCCATATTTCTCCCACTTCAGTTTTCTCTAGAGCTCTCACAAAAAGAAATATGCTCATAACTGTTTTCACATCAAAACAAGAGAATAAGATAATAAAAAATACAGAAATCTCATGTACCTTTGTTTCACATATTAAGGATATTAAAGGGACTGTTTATTAGGTTTCTTAGTATGTAGGTAGAGATCATTGTGAACCAGAAAATCATATGGTCTACTCTGCCAGAAAAGACAAATTGAAGAGGAACACATTCATTGTCAAAAAGAATATTTCAAGATCTATCTTGAAGTACAAAACTATCAGTGATAGGAGAATATTCATTATGCCTACAAGAATGACCAATTCTTTTTTTTCTTTTCTTTTTTTTTTTTTTTTGCAATGACAGTGCTTTTATTAGTCTTCCATTAGCTAGTTACACTTACGGTGAATCTCCTCATATTTTTTTTTTTCCTTCTTCTTTTTTTTTTTTTATTATTAGGATTTGGGTGAAGATTTACAGAGTAAATTCACTTTTCATACAGCAGTTCACATATACTTTGTCTCATGTCATTGACCAAAATTTACAATGCAGCAGCTCCCCTCCCACTTCCTCCCCATAGTTACCTCCTCCCAGTGTCCATCCCTTCATACACTTCTGCACACTGAGCTATCTCCCTGTGCATAAGCAGCCCTTCCTTCTCCCATGATTGTTCTCTCCAGGGCGTGTGTCTACTTGAGGTAAATGTTTAACTCAAGAATGACCAATTCTTGACTATTATTAAAATTTACACACAAACCAATAATGCCAGATGAAGAAATTGAAGATTTTTGCAAATTTCTGCAGCCTGAAATTGATCAAACATTCAATTAAGTTGCATTGATAATTGCTTGTGATTTGAATGCAATATTTGGAAACAAAGAAGGATCAGTACTTGCACAATATAGTCGTGGTGATAGAAACAAGGCCAGGGATTGTGTGATAGAATTTTGCATGACCAATGACCTATTAATTAGAAACATGTTTTTCAACAAAATGAAAAGTGACTATATGCATGGCTCTTGCCAGATAGAAAACACACTAATCAAATAGACTACATCTGTGGAAAGAGACTGTAGATAAGTTCAATACAAGAACAGACCATCAATTACTCATTTGCAACTTCAAGGTGAAGCTGAAGAAAATTAAAATAAATAAACAAGAGGTAATTGATGTATATTGAGTATGTCTCACCTGAATTTAGAGACCATATTAAGAGTAGATTTGATTCAGTAAGGGCTAATGACTGAAGACCAAAGGGGCTGTAGAATGTTATAGGACATCCTACATGAAGAGAGGAAATGATCACTGAAAAGAAAGAAAGAAAGGATAAAAATCAATGACAGAAAAGACCGAAATTTTCTCTTGAACATAGAATAGGTAAAGTGAGAGGAAGAAAAGAAGTAAAAGATATGAACAGATTTAAAGGGTGGCTTAAGAACACATAGTCTTCTAAAAAATGTGCAAAGACCTGGAGTTAGTAAGTCAAAAGAAAACAACATGTTCATCATTTTTCAAGCAGAAAAACTGAAGAAAAAATTCAAGCCTTGAGTTGTAGTATTAAAGGATTCTATGCAGTGTGTCTGGAGCTCTGGTGGTATAGTTGGTAAGCCATTTGGCTGCTAACCCCAAAGTCAGTGGTTAAAACCCATCAGCTCCTCTGTGGGAGGAAGATGAAGCAATCTACTTCTGTAAAGATTCACAGTATTGGACACGCAGTGGGAGTCACTATGAGTCAGAATTCACTCAGTAGCAATAAGTATTTTTTGTTTGTTTATTCAGTGTGTCACTTGGGTTGGTGTCACTCAGTATAGTAACTAGTGGTGCCAAACTCATGGACCTCCTTCCACACCAGATCATACAGAATTTTTAGTAATGTTTACTATCAATTACAATCATAGAATAATATATGATAAAAATAGTCATAAATTGCTTGAATGTATTATTTCTTGAATTATGTGAATAATAATAAAGTTGTTTGCAAAATCTTTATGAATTGAATTGCAAAATTATTAATTACTGCATTATTAGTAACAGAGAGGAAAACTTTTTTTAAAAATTTTTCTCCTTCTAGGCGGGGCAAGATGGCGGACTAGGCAGAAGGATTGCACAGACCCTCTTCAACAAAGAAACCAATAAATACAGACACAGAAGATAGTCTTGGACCCCTGAGCCTTGAAGGAAAGGATGCAGATTTGGACTAAACCCCAACTAGCAGAAGAATTTGCGTGAAAATACCAAA
>NW_006922696.1:264638-279323 GCF_000298275.1 Orycteropus afer afer | reverse complement strand
TTTTACTTTAATTACTTCTTTATTCTCACACACACAAAAAATATTGATATAGGTTCTCAAATACTAGTTACCACAATGTTTTTGTTTTTGTCATTAATATGCAACAAAACAATGCAACACACTGCCTTGGAGTCAGATCCAACTCATAGCAAAATTTCCTTGGGTTTCTGAGGTGATATCACTATGGAAGTAGATTACCCAACCTTCCTTCTAAGGAGTGGCTGGTGGGTTTGAACTTCCAGCCTTCTGTTTAGCAGTCAAATGCCTTAGGCACCATCAAGTCAGCTATGAATCATAGTGACCATATGAACAAGAGAGCAAAACACTGCTTGCTTGGTCCTGCACCACCTTCAAAATCCTTGCTATGCTTGAGCCCCTCCTTACAGCCCCTGTGTCAATCCATCTCCTGAGGATCTCCCCCTCAATAACATAATATAGTAAAAATAACAGAAAATTGGATAAATTCAGTGATTATGAAAATGTTGGCAGCAATAACAACATCCACTTGCAGCCTGGGCATATGAACCCATATGATTCAAAGTGTCATTGTAATAATGACAGCTCTGACCAGAGCACATTCTTGTTGCTAGGTGCTATCGAGTCAGTTCTGACTTGTAGTGACCGTATAAAGAGCAGAATGAAGCACTAGCAGTCCTTCATCATCTTTACAACGATTGCTATGTTTGAGCCTCTTGTTGCATCCACCATATAAATCCATCTCCTTGAAGGTCTTCCTCTTTTTGGCTGATCCTCCACTTTACCAAACATGATATCTCTTTTCAAGGACTGGTTCTCCTGATCACATGATCAAAGCATGAAAGTCAAGGTCTTGCCATCCTCACCTCCCAGGAGAATTCTGACTGTACCTCCTGAAATATATAGATTTATTTGTTCTTTTGGATGTCGATGGTGTATTCAATATTCTTTGCCTACATCATAATTCAAATGCATCAATTCTTTGAGCTTCATTATTCATGTTTCCTTTTTATGCTGTAATAGTTAAAGTGGTGTAGCAATTTAGCTTGGACAAGATTCTCAGTGACTTAACAGTTATGATATAGCCATCTCCCATGATAAGATCCAATGTAATGTAATCACCTCCATGATGAGATCTGCTATGAGAAGCCAATCAGTTGAAAGGGTGTATCCCCAGGGGTGTGGCCTATATTCAAAATATGGACCTACTGACATTTTCCCTGATCTTGATCCTGCATCTGGCAAACCATAATCTGACCTCCAGTTCCTGGACTTGAACCAGTGGTTGGCAGTATTGCCAGCTGCTCTTGGATTCATCAATCCTTGCAGCTACCTAAATTAGGAGAAGCCTCTGCTTTTCTAGAAAACCCCGTCTAAGACATTAGGTATCAAGAGTGGTTCTGTTGTTATCATTAGTTGCCTTCAAGTTGGCTCCTACTCATAGCTATCCCACATTCAAGAGAATAAAACATTCCCAAGTCCTGCACCATTCTCACAATTCTTGTGTTGCGCCCAGATCTTGAATCCCCAAAAACCACCAAGGAGCCGATTCCACTGCAAAAGCATAGGGGTTGTTTATTCAAGCTCGAGCTCAGACCCTCAACTGTCGCCTACGCAGCAGTTCAGGATTGAGAGCCCCGAACTCAGGGGTAATGGGGTTTTTATAGGGGGGTACAGCAGGAAGGAGAAATTTCAATCAGAAAATTACAGGGTTGGTTGACATTTTCCAAGTTGCTAGTTGTTTCTACTTGATTGGCTCTGTCTGGTGGGCCGAAGCCACCAACTGTCATTTCTAACTATTTTAGGTAAGGTATTTCTCTACCATTTACTGATTGGTTGTTGCTAAGGAGAATGCTTGGGTATCGATGAGGTGGGGGTAGTCAGGACTCTTTGTGGTTTTTCCAGTAACTAAAGCTCTAAAGCGTGAAGTAAATGCTAAGGCATATTGCAAAATGGCCACATACTTAAAATGGTTACATACAGGGTGGTTATATAGAGACATGGTTTCACACTTGTTATGGTTGAGACCTTGGTGGCTACCACTGTTTCAATTTATCTAGCTCCAGGTCTTCTCCTTTTTCACTGACCCTCTGCTTTACCAAGCTTAATATCTTTCTCTAGGGATTAATCCCCTTTGACAATGTGACCAGAGTAGTCTGGCCATTTTCACTTCTAGGAGCATTCCAGCTGCACTTATTCCAGGACAGATTTGATCATCCTTCTGGCAATACATGGTATTTTCAAAATTATTCACCAACAACACAGTTCAAACACACAAATTCTTCTTCAGTCTTCTGTATTCATTGTCAAACTTCCCACCTCTTTTTCTTGAATTTCTGGAAGTCCTCTGGAAGAAATATACAGCTACAATCGCTTTTGAGTTATCTTTATCAAAATTTTACTTGCATATGATATTAAATATATTGTTAAATAATTTACACATTCTGTTGGATCACCTTTCTTAGGAATGGGTACAAATATAGATCCATTTCAGCTGATTGACCTGGTAATTCTTCTAAATTCCATGGCATAAATGAGTGAGCACCTTTAGCACAGCACCCATTTTTTGAAATATCTCAATGAGTACTCTGTGAATTCCTGGAGTCTTAAAATTCCTTCAGTGCAATTTGGACTTCTTCCTTAAATAACATTGGTTCTTGATCATATGCAACTTCCTGAAATAGTTGAAGGTCCACCAATTCTTTTTGGTACAGTAACAATGTGTATTCCTTCCATCTTCTTTTGATTCTTCCTGCACCATTCAATATTTCACAATGTTGTAGTTGTTAGATGCTGTTGAGTCAATTCTGACCATAAAGATCCTATATAAAACAGAAAAAAAAAAAATTGCCCCATCCTGCACCATAACTGGCAATGCTTTAACACATCATTGCAGCCACTGTGTTGAGGGTATTGAGAGTATTCAGCTCATTGAGGGTATTCCCTTTTTTGCTGACTCTCAACTTTACCAAACATGATATCCTTTCTCCAGGGAATGCTTCCTTCAACAACATGACCAAAGTAGACAAGATGAGGTCTGGTCATCCTTGCATCCAAGGATCATTCTGTCCACACCTCTTCCATGACAGATTGGCCCAGAAAGAACACCTTTTACCATAATGGTGAGGAACCAATTTATGAAGGTCATCCTTGAAGACTGCTGAGGCTGTTATTTTATTTAACTCAGATTTGACAGTTGTAACTGCCATAATTGAATTAAGACATAAAAATACAAGTTGCTGTGAGTTGGGTCCAACTCAAGGGTACATAACAACAAGTACAAAGCATGCCTCATTTGCATGTGTAAGCTTCACAATGAGTAAGGAAGACAACAGAAAAATGGATTCATTTGAATTGTAGTGTGGCCAAGAATATAGAAAGTACTATGAACTGCCAGAGGAGAAAACAAATCTGTCTTGGAAGAAGTAGTCAAATGCTTCTTAGAAACAAGAATGGCCAGATTTTGTCACTCCTACTTTAATCATGTTATCAGAAGAGACAAGTCCCTGGAGAAGGATATCATGCTTGATAAACTAAAGAGTAATTGAAGGAGTGGAAGACCCTCAACAAGATAGATTGACACAGTAGCTCAAATGATGGGCTCAAGCATGGCAAGGATTGTGAGGATGGTGCAGGACTGGGCAGTGTTTTGTTTTGTTGTGCATAATGTAGCTATAGGTAGGAACCAACTCAACAGCACCCAACAACAACAACAGCAAATAACTACAACAGTGCTGATTGGACCTCATAATGGTACGGGCCAAATGGCGTAACTTAATTAACAAAGGCACAGTGGGTGTGGTTACTATAATGGACCCAAACCCACTGTCATTGAGAGTGGGTTTGACTTGTGAGTCACAACCACCCTCATTGGATTCCAAGGTCTAAATCTTTATAGAAGTAGATTGCCCGATTTTTCTTCCACGGATCAACTGCTGGGTTTGAACCACCAACCTTCTGGTTATCTGTCAATTGCCTTTGCCCCTTGAGCTCCTTACAATAATACAGAGCTGAGTAGAAATCAGAAATCAGAATAATCTGATTCATACAGATTTGTGGTGTTGGCTAATTAGGCACGATGTCCTTAGGAGTGAGAAAGAAGAGAAAATAAGCTACTACATATTTACTTGATCTGTACGAGCAGAAGATTTCTAGGTCGAATTAAGAGTAATTTAATTCTAATTGCTAGAATACAATTGCTGGTGTCATGGCCACTCAGTCAATTCCTAGACTTGACTAGTTTACGGACCCACCACCCCTTGAATGAAGAGGAGTCTAGGTCCCCTAGAGAAAAGACACTACAACATTGCTAAAAGTTTATACTGTTAATCGTTCTCCCAGCATTCCCCACAGGGATCTACAGCCTTTTGTGAGACAGACAGTTTATTGGGGAAAAAAGAAATAATCAGACTTTTGGGGGATTACCGTACACTTGTTCTGAAGTGACACTCTTTCCCAAAGCTCCAAAACATCACTGTGGCCCAGCAATCAGAGTGGGGGCATATGGAGATCAAATTGTTGATGGAGTTTTAGCACATGCCTATCTCACAATGTGTCTGGTGGGTTCCTGCATTCATCCTGTAGTAATTTTCCTAGTTCCAGATTTCATAAATGGACTTGACATAGTGCAGAACCCCCACACTGGATCCTTGACGTGTGGAGTAAGGACTATGGTGGTAGTAAAAGCCAAATGGAAGACCTTAGACCTTCCCCTACCTAGAAAAATAATAAACCAAAAGCAACATCACATTCCTGGAAAGATAGCAGAGATTAGTGCCATCATGAAAGACTTGAAGAATGCAGGAGTGGTGATTCCCACTACATCCTCATTTAATTTGTCTGTTTTACCTGTGCAAAAAAAAAAAAAAAAAAAGTGATGAATCTTCTAACTAATAATTCTAATTTCATTAACTAATAATTCATTCTAATAATGGATTTTTATTAACTTAACATGGTGGTGATTCCATTTGCAGCTGCTTTTTCAGATATTGTTTCACTGCTTGAACAAAGGTATATATCTCCTGGTACCCAATATGCAGCAATCGAGCTGGCCAATGTCTTTTTCTCAATTCCTCAAGACCACCAAGAATAAGTTTGCCTTTAGTGGACATGGCCAGCAATACCCCATCATGGTCCTACCTGAGAACTAGATCAGTTCTCAAGCACTATATTGTAGTTTAGTCTGCAGGGAAATTGATCACCTTTCTCTTCCACAAGACATCAAACTAATCCATTACATTGATAATATTATGCTGAACAGACCTAGTATGGAAGCAATATCAGTGACTCTAGACTTACTTTTGAAACATATGTGTACTGGAGGGTGGTGAATTAACCAAACAAAAAGTATATCCCTTCCACCTCAACAAAATGACTAGGGATCCAAAGGTGTAAGGAATGTTAAGATATCCCTATAAACCCCTTCCACAACTGAAAAGGAAGTTCAACACGTGATGGACCTCTTGAATTTTCGAAGCAATCTCATTAAAGTGCGGTTGCTATTTTTGTTTTTAGGTGTTGTTGATTTGGCTCTGGCTCACAAGGTCCCCATGGGGGAAAAAAAATTCCTGGTTATGTACCACTGTCACAATCCTTGCTATGCTTGAGCCCAATGTTGCAGCCACTATGTCAATCAATCTCATTGAGGGTCTTCCCTTTTTTTGCAAAATTTCCACTTTACTAAGAATGATATGCATCTAAATGAAATGCTTTCTTCTGACAACATGATCAAAGTAGGTGAGATGAAGTCTTGCCATTCTCGATTCCAAGGAGCATTCCAACTGCACTTCTTCCAGGACAGAATGGTTTGCTCTTCTGGAAGTCCATGGCATTTTCAGTATTCTTCACCAACACCACAATACTAAGGTGTTACCTCTTCTTTGATCTTCCTTATTCATTGTCTAGCTTTCACATGCATACAGGGAAATTGAAAATAGCATTGTTCTGGGTGAGGTGCACCTTAGACTTCAAAGTGACATCTTTGTTCCTTGATGCTTTAAAGAAATCTTTTTGCAATAGTTTTGCCCAGTGCAGTGCACCATCTGATTTCTTGACTGATGCTTCCCTGGGTGTTGATTGTGGATCCAAGTTAAATAAAATCCCTGACAATTTCAATTTTGTCTCCATTTATTGGGATGTTGCTTACTAGTTTAATTGTGAGGAATTTTTTCCCCTATGGTGAAGGACAACACATACTGAAGTGTGTACTCTTTGATCTTCATAAGTAAGTGGAAGTCATATTCACTTTCAGAAAGCAATATTGTTTTATCCATATTTGAAGTCATTAACGATTCTTCCTCCAATTCTCATGCCTCATTCTTCATATAGTTCAGCTTCTCAGATTATTTGCTCAGCTTAGATATAGAAGAAGTATGGTAAAAGGATACAACCTGATGCACACACTTCTTATTTTAAACCTTGTTCTGTCCAAACAACAGCCCCTTCCTTGGTGTATGTACAGGTTCACATGAGCATATGCTCTCCAGAGCATAATTAAGTGTCTGGAGTTTCCATTCCTCACAATATTATCCATAATTTGTTATTATTCACATAGGCAAATGTGAATTTGCATTTGCATAGTCAATAAAACACAGAGAAACATCTTTCTGATATTCTTTCCTTTTAGACAAGATTCATCTGACATCAGCAATGATATCCTTCACTTCATGTTTTCTATGGAATCCACCTTGAATTTCTGGAAGTTCTATGTCTATATACTGTTGCAAAATTTTTTGAAAGAACTTCACTTAAATTTTACTTGCAGGTCATAATGATGATAGTGTTTGAACTTTTCCACACTGTTTTGGTTCACCATTCTTTAGAATGAGGACAAATACCAATCCCTTCCAGTCAATGGGCCAGGTAGTTTAGAAATTTCTTGGCATAAATGAGTAAGCACCTCCAGTGCTGCATCCATTTGTTGAAACATCTCAAAGGGTATTCTGTCTATTCCCAGGCTTTGATTTTTGCCAATTCCTTCAGTGCTGCTTGGATTACTTCCTTCAATATCATTGCTTCTGATCATATGTTACCTCCTGAAAGTATTGACCATTGATCAATTATTTTTGATACAGTGACTTTGTGTATATCTTACATATGCTTTTTATGCTTCCTGTATTGTTCAACATTTTTCCCATAGACTCCTTCAATATTGCAACACAAGTCTTGATTTTTTTCTTCAGTTCTGTCAGCTTGAGAAATCACAACTGTGCTATTCTTTTGGTTTTCTAACTTCGGGTCTTTGCACATTTCATTACTATACTTCACTTTGTCTTCTTGAGCCATCATTTGAAATCTTTTCTTCAGTTTTTTTTTTTTAATTATTATTTCATCATTTCTTCCATTTGGTTTAGCTACTCTCCATTGAAAAGCAAGTTTTAGAGTTTCTTGTGAGACCTGTTTTGATCTTTTCTTCCTTTATTGTCTTTTAATGTCCTTTTATTCTCTTCATGGATGATGTTCTTCATCTCATCCAACAACCTGTCTGGTCTTTGGACACTGGTGTACAGTGTTTCATACCTGTTCGTCAGATGGTTGCTAAATACAGGTGGGATATAATCAAGGTTTTATTATTATTATTTTTTTTCATGGACTTGTTTTAATTTTCTTCATCTTCAACTTGATTTTGCAGATAAGTAATTGATGGTTCACTGAAGGCACTGGTGAGAAACAAGACTCCAGGAATTGACTTGTACCAAATGAGATATTTCAAAAAAAGGATCTAACTCCGTAACTGTTCACTCTTCTATGCCAAGATATTTGTATGAATTACCTGGCCAATCAACTTGAAGAGATCCATATATACGACTATTACATAAAAATGATCCAACAGAATGCATAAATTACTGAACAATATCATTAGGATAAAAAAAAAAAAGATGAAGAAATTGAAGGTATTTACCAACTTATCAGTTTGAAATCAACCAGCATGCTATCACTATGTATTGATAATTACTGGTGATTGGAATGGGGAGTTGGAAAGAAAGACAAAGCATTAATAGCTGGAAAATATGATCTTAGTGATAGACACTGGAGGTCACATGATAGAAATTTGCAAGATCAATGACCTATTCATTGCAAATATCTTTTTAAACAACATGAGTGGTGACTCTACATATGATATTTGCCATATGGATGACACAGGAATAAAATCACCAAAGTTTGTGGAAAGATACAATGGAGAAACTCAATATAATCAGTCAATAGAAGATTATTGATTTCTCATAGATTAAGGTGAAGCCAAAGAAAATGAAAACAAATCAGTAATAGCCAAAATATGACTTTGAGTATATCTCTCCTGAATTTAGAGACCATCTGAAGAATAGATTTGATGCATTGAACACTAGTGACCAAAGACCATGTGAGTTGTAGACTGACTTCAAGCACATCATATATGAAAAAACAAAAGGTCACTAAAACCACTTGAAATGAACAGATGAACAAAGTGGATGTCAGAAGAGACTCTGAAACTTTTTTTGAATAGAGAGTAGATAAAGTAAATGGAAGAAATTGTGAAGCAAACTATTTGAAGAGAATATTTCAAAGTGCAACTTGAGAGGACAAAGTAAAGTATTGTGAAGAAATGTGCAAAGTCCTGGAATTGGAAGATCAAAAGGGAAGAACATCACAACTCTAGCTTTGAGTTGTGATATTGATGGATTCTATGGGTAAAATATTGAATAATGCAGGAAGCATAAAAAGTTGATGATAGCAGTACACAGAGCCACTGTATGAAAAATAATTGATTGATATTCAACCATTTCAGCAGGTATCATATGATCAAGAAGTGATGTTAAAGGAAGAAGTCCAAACTGCACTGAAGGTTTTGGCAAAAATTAAGACTCTGGGAATTGACAGAATGCCCACTGATATGTTTGAACAAATGGATGCAGCCTTGTAGATGTTCACTCATTTATGACAAGAATTTGGAAGACAGCTACCTGACCAAATGATTTCAAGAGGTCCATATTTGTACCCATTCCAAATAAAGGCAATTACACAAAATGTGGAAATTATCAAACAATATCAGTAATATGGGAGCTCTGGTACCGTAGTGCCTAAGGCACTTGACTGAAAACCAGAAGGCTGGAGGTTCAAACCTACCAGCCCCTCCTCAGAAGGAAGGTTGGGCAATCTACTTCCATAGTGATACTGCCTTAGAAACCCAAGGAGGGGTCACTATGAGATGGGTCCAACTCGATGACACACAATAACAACAACATCCTCAGTAATATAACATAGAAGTAAATATTTTCTGAGCATAATTCAAAAATGGTTACAGCAGTACATTCACATGGAACTATCAGAAATTCTAGTTGGATTCAGAAGAGGAAGTGGAACAAGTGACATCATTGCTGATGTCAGATTGATCTAGGTCACTATGAGTTGGGTTCTACTTGATGACAAATAACAACAGCTACAAAGCAAATAATACCAGAAAGATATTACTTCTGTTTTACTGACTAAACAAATGTATTAGATTGTGTGACTCATTACAAATTATGGATAACATTGCAAAGAATGGGAATTCCAGAGCACTTTAATGTGTTCATGAGGAATATGTACATATACCAAGAGGCAGCTATTCAAATAGAACAAAGGGACACAGTATGGTTCAAAATCAGGTCAGGTGTGTGTCAGGGTTGTGTCCTCTCACCATACTTATTCAGTCTTTATGCTGAGCAAATAATCCTAGGTAATGGAATATATGAAGAAGACTGTGGTGTCCGGATTGGTGGAAAATTCATTAACAACCTGCAATATGCAGATGACACAACCTTACTTCCTGAAAATGATGAAGTCTTTAACCAATTTCTGATGAAGATCAAAGACTGCAGTCTTCAATACAGGTTACAGCTCAAGAAAAAGAAAACAAAAATTCCCACTTCTGGACCCATAAGCAACATCGTAATAAATGGAGAAAAGATAAAAGTTCTCAAAGATTTGATTTTACTTGTATTCACAATCAGTACCTATGGAATCATCAATCAAGAAATAAAATGGCATTGCATTGAGCAAATCTGCCTAAAGGTCTCTCTAAAGTGTTTCAGAGCAAAGATGTTACTGAAGAGTAAGGTGTACGTCACCCATGCGCTGGTATTTTCAATGCATATGAAAGCCAGACAATCAATAAGAAAGAATTGATGCATTTTGAATTGTGGTGTTGGCAAAGAAAATTTAAGTTATCATGGATTGCTGGAAGAGTGAGCGAATTCGGTCTTGGAGGAAGTACACTTGGAATACACATTAGAAGCAAACGTGGCCAGACTTCATCTCTCATACTTTGGTCTTGTTGTCAGAAGGGACCTGTCCCTGGAAAACAATATCATGCTGGGTGAAGTAGAATGTCAGTGAAAAAGAGGAAGACCCTCAATAAGGTTTTTTCCATGGTGGCTGCAAGGATGGGTTCAAGCATGGCAACAACAGTGAGGAAGGAACAGGACAGGTCTGTTTCATTCAGTTGCACAATGGGTTGCTATGAGTCAAAACTGACTGGACAGAACTTATCAACATCATTGTTTCAGAAGCAAGTAAAATTTTGCTGAAGATAATGTCAAAACATTTCCAGAAGTACATCAACAAGATATTGCCAGAATTTCAAGTCAGATTCTGAAGAGGACTTGTAATGATGAATATAATTTCTTATGTCAGATGGATCTTGGCTGAAAGAAGAAAATACCAGAAAGATGAAAGATATCTACTTGAGCTTTACTTACCATGCAAAGATATTTGCTGTATGGATCATAACAAATTATGGATAACAGTGCAAAGAATGGTAATTCCAGAACACTTAGTTGTGCTCATGCAGAATGTGTACATAGACCAAAAGAGCTATTTGAACAAAAATAGACAATACTACATGGTTTAAAATCAGGAATGGTGCACTTCCATGTTCTATCCTTTTACCATACTTATTCAAACTCTAACTCAAAAAAAAAAAAAAGCACTGCTTTCCAGTCGATCCCTACTCATAGTGACCCCTCTTTGGGTTTCCTAGGTAGTATCTCTACGAAAGTAGATTGCCCAGTCTTCCTTCCGAGGAGTGTCTGGTAGGTTTGAACCACCAGCCTTCTCGTTAGCAGTCAAATGCCTTAGGGACTATGCCACCAGAGCTCCCTATTCAATCTCTATGATGGATAAATAATCCCAGAACCTGGAGTGTATAAGTGGAACATAGCATCAGGATTGGACGAAAATTCATTAACAATTTGCAATATGAGAAGATATAATTTTGCTTGCAAACAGTGAAGAAGATTTAAAGCACTTACTGATGAGTATTAAAGACTGTAGCTTTCAGTTTGCATTACATCTCAACATAATGAAAATAAAATCCTCATATCTGGACCAATAAACCACATCATGATAAATAAAAACAACAAACGCAATGCACTGCCGTTGAGTCTGATCCGACTCATAGCGACCCCTCCTTGGGTTTCTGAGGTGGTATCACTACAGACATAGATTGCCCAACCTTCCTTCTGAGGAGTGGCTGGTTGGTTTGAACCACCATTCTGGTTTGCAGTCAAATGCCTTAGGCACTATGCCACCAGAGCTCCTTCAAGACAAATAGAGGAAAAATAAATAAATAAATAGAAGTTTTCAAGATTTTATTTTAGCTGCATCCATTGTCAAGGTCATGAAAACAACAATCCAGAAATCAAGTAACTTACTGTATTGGAAAAATTTGTTGCAAAAGAACTCTTTAAAGTGGTAATCTTTAAAGATAACACTGTGAGGCAATAAGGTACTCCTGACCCAAACCATAGTATTTCCAATTGCCTCATATGTATGTGTAAGCTGGACAATGAATAAAGAAGACCAAAGAAGAATCAATGCCTTTCAATTATAGTATTGGCAAAAAATAATAAATATACCATCGACTGCCAGAAGAATGAACAAATTTGTCTTGGGATATTTACTGCCAGAATTGTCCTCACAAGCAAGGACGGTGAGACTGGGTCTCACACATTTTGGTCATGTTGCCAGAAGAGACCAGTCTCTGGAGAAGGACATCATGCTTGGCAAATGGAAAAGAGGAAGATCCTAATTGACATGGATTGAGAGCATGGCTGCACCAATGGGTTCAATGAACTTGAGAATGGTCTAGGACTGAGCAGTGTTTTGTTCTATTGTACATGTGGTAATATAATTCAGAATGAACTTGACAGCACCTATCAATTACATTGGTAAAAAATTAAGCCATCAAAAGAAGACACTGTACCAAGAATTGATCAACATACCACCATTTCAGGAAGTAGCATATTATTAATAAATGCTGGTACTAGAGGAATAAGTACAAGCCACACTAAAAACATTGGTGGAAAAAAAAAAAAAAAAAGAATTGATAGAATAGCAATTGAATTGGTTTAACAAATAGATGCAATGGTAAAAGTGTTTCCTCTTCTGTGACAAGAAATTTGGAAGACAGCTACCTGGCCAAACACTGGAAGAGATCTATATTCATTGCTTATTCCAAAGAAGGGAGATCAAACAAAGTGCAGAGACTACTGAACAATATTATAAATATCACAAATGCAAACACATTATAAAAAATGCAAACACTTTTTTTCTGAATATAATTCAAAAATGGATGTAGCCATGCAATAACAGGGACAGCCAGAAGTTTAAGATTCAGAAGAGGGTTTGGAAATAGGGACATAATTGCTGATGTTAAATGGATCTTAACCAAAAGAAGAAATTACCAAAAATATTCTTACCTATGTTTTCTTGACCAGGCTTTTAACTATTTGGATCATAACAAGTTAAGGGTAATAGTGAAAATAATGGGAATTTCTAAACAACTGTGCTCATGTAGAACCTGTCCATGAATCAAGGGGCAGACATTCAAACAGAAGAGAAGAATGCAATTGTGTTTTAGAAAATGGAAAATGTATAAGGCAGCGCTGTACTTTCACTTCATTTATTCAGTCTATATTCTAAACAATCAGAGAAACTGCTTTGTATGTAGATGAATGTGGCATCAGGATTAGAGGAAAAATTAACAAGCTGAGATATGTAAATGTTAAAATTTGATTTGCCAAAATTGAAGATAACTTGAATCACTTACTGTTGAAGGTAAAAGACTACGATCTTAAGTATGGATTGCACTTGGACATAAATAAAAGGAAAATTGTTGCAAATTGACCAATAAACTACACCATGATTAATAGTGTAGAATTTAAAGTTTTTGAGAATTTCATTCTTCTTGATCAACGATTATTGCCTCTGGAAACTTCAGTCAAGAAAATCAAGTGAAGTATTAATTGGGCAAATCTGATTCAAAATACCTTTTTAAAGTGTTCAAAAGCGAAGATGTCACTTTGAGAACTAAGGTCTACCTGACCATTCCATGCTATTTTCAATTGTCTCACATGCATACAGAAGCTGTGCAATGAAAAAAGAAGATTAAAGAATAATAGATGCATATGAATAGTGGTGTTGAGAACAATATTGAATATAAATCCCAGGGACTGCCAGAAGAATTAATAGATCTGTCTTAGAGATAATACAGTGAGAATGTTCCTTAGAAGCAAGCATGGCGATTCTTTGTCTCACTTACTCTGGATATGTTCCCAGAAGGGATCCAATTGCAAGAGAAAGACACAATGTTTGGTAACGTAAAGGGTCAGTGAAAAAGAGAGAGCCCTTCAGAGATGGATTGGCATGGTGGCTGCTACAATGGGCTCAAACATTATAAAGATTGTGAGGATAGCGCATATCTCGACAGTATTTTGTTCTGTTACATGGAAGGCCACATTCAGTCAGACCTGGCTCCAAGTCACCTAACAGCAAAAACAGTATAGTCTAACAGATCAGGTACTGTTATGATGTCCTATACTTTTTCATGATTTCTTGAGTATTGCAAACGGTTAGCACATAGCTTAGCTGCTAACTAAAATTTGGACATTTGAGTCCAACCAGAGGACCCTCAGAAGGAAAGTCTGTAATCTACTTCTGAAAAATTAGCCCTTGAAAACCCTATAATGTTGAGTTCTGCTTTGACATACACGGGGTCATCATACATTGGAATTAACTCAGAGGGCAGGCCAGACTTCATGCCATGTACTTTAGTTAAGTTGTCAGAAGAAACCAGTGCCTGAAGAAGGATATTCTTGGTGATGTGGAGGGTCAGAAAAAAGGGGAAGAACCTCAATACTATGGATTGATACTGTGGCTGCAATGACAGGCTCAAGCACAGCAAGGAGAGTGAGGATGGTGCAAGGCTGGGCAATATGTTCTTCTGTCGTCTCTGAATTGGAATCCACTCGGCATCTAACACCAACATCATTATAAGACATCAGAGTTCTTTGTTCTCCTACCTGCTCATCTCTGTAAAAGCTGTTAAGACCTGATACATTATCTTCTTTCTAGAATCTGCTTTCCCCTTTGCTCTTCTGATTCCAATCATTTCCTTTTCCAAGATCCCAATCTCATCCTCTTTGATTTCTTAGCTCATTTGGATGGCACAAATCTTTCAGTAGCTTCTTAACCATAGTAAGGAAAGTAAATTGTTAAATATTATGAATATCTGAAAATATGTACTTATCTTTTTTGGTTTTGTGTAGAATTCTTGGTTGGACTTCATTTTTCTAAGAATTTCACTATGATGATGAAAAGATACAAGCTTAGTGCACACTTTTCCTGATTTAACACCACATAATATCCCTCTTGTTCTGTTCAAATGACTGCCTCTTTTTCTGTGCAGTTTCC
>NW_006922696.1:256187-258528 GCF_000298275.1 Orycteropus afer afer | reverse complement strand
GTCATGTGATCCATCATGGGAACCACCACTCACAACTGGAGTCCAGCCAAGTTGACACATCTTCAACTATCACAACAGTGTTATACATAATTTGTTAAGGTACACAGTCTGATACCTTTGCACAGTCAATAAAACACAAGTAATTATATTAGGTAAACGTATCTGGTTTTAGCCCAGATCATTCATACATCAGGAATGATAGCCTTCCTTCCACATCCTCTTATGAATTTGTTTTGAATTCCTGCTAGTTCTCTGTTGATGTACTGCTGCTGTAAGAGGTTTTTTTTTTTTTAATTATCTTTAGCCAAATTTTGCTTGTGTTTGCTATTAATGATAGTGTTCATTTATTTATTTATTTATTTTTGACATTGCTATTATTAAGTTTTTATTTGTTCCCCTTTATTATGTATTTGACCAGTTAACTCCTTTTTGAGCTCTAATGAAATAACATCAACAGGGAAATAGTAAGTTGATAGAAGGGTCATAACTGTTTTGTTCTCTTAGAATTAAGGTATTAGTGCTTCATAATATGCAGAACAGTCCCACTTGAAATTACCTGTTGCTAACTAAAGACTTACTAGCAGGATAGCAATGTGGAAGATTAAAAAGTAGAGGCTATATAAAACTAGTTATTTATGTCTTGAAATCCTCAAATCAGTTGCTTCTATTCCACATTACATTCCATTTAATGAAGATACTCTTTTTGTCTCAGTCATTACATTATTACCAATATTATTCAAAGGTTCAAACATTATCCCTCTATTTTTTTTTCTGAGAACTGCCTTGTTATTTTTAGTGCTGTTGGCAATCAATGTAAAAGTCACAAAATGCCAGCACTAAATTAACAATAAAATTTTAGTAAACTCTATTTGCATTCACATTCTACATTATATACAGTCTTAAAATTGTGATTCAGATTGTAATACCACATATACAATGGAAAACCAGTAAAAGGCAAGCAGGAAGGCAGAAATGATCAGTTTGAATGTAAAAATAAATATTTTTACTTATAGGAAACTATCTTATTTCTTGCTTGAGAGAATTGAATACACTGTAACATAATGTAATCTGTAAAAGCATAATGGCACAGAGACATCCCTGAATATAGTGCACAAATTCTGACATTGACAAATTGTCCAAGAGTCAATGAAATATAAATGGGAATGACAAACTTTCCAATTCCAATGATGTTTAGGTATTTTAAAAATCAAATAACTCAAATCATTTTAATGCTAGTACTTTCGTAAGACTTTTAAAGTCAGTTAAAGACAAAGAACTCTGAAAAGACAATATTGTATTGTGGTATTATATAAAGTTTGCCAGATAGAGTATAGCATAAATCCAACTTTGTAACAATCACTATTATAAAGAGAAGAGAAATGTTGATGCAGCAAGAGAGATAAAAGGCTGTATTTCTTACTGGTCTAAGAAGAATATAGCCAGAGGTCATGTACTGCCTCAGATTTCTGCCAACTACAAGTTTATCTGTAAACATTACTGCTCTTTTATTCCTCCTGTTCTTCTCTGTCCCTCAAAAATGACTGTAGCTTCCCCATGTTCCTGGTACATATATGTCTTCCCTATCATATTTCCTAACATATTGTATAATTGATGATCATATCTGGGTCTTTTCCACTCTCTACTGGCTCCCTTTTATGAGTACTTGTTGTTGTTGTTGTTGTTATGTGCCGCCAAGGCAGATCTGACTCATAGCGACCCCTCCTTGGGTTTCGGAGGCAGTATCACTATGGAAGTAGATTGCCCAACTTTCCTTCTGAGGAGTGGCTGGTGGGTTTGAACCGCCAGGCTTCTGGTTAGCAGTCAAGTGCCTTAGGCACTATGCTACCAGAGCTCCCTATGAGCAATTAACATTTTCTTTTTCTCCCCAATGACTCCTTCTCCTTCAAAAATGAGAACAAAACTAAAACACTTGATTCCAGGTTTTTCTTAAGTTCTTCTTGATCTATTATGTGCTTTCCTTCCATTGTTTTGTAACACCACTATAGGTGACAGGTGACAGAGATATCATTATTTGAAAATTTTATTCTTAGTATGGAAAAGTCTAAGAATAAAATTTTCAAATAATGATATCTCTGTCACCTGTCACCTATAGTGGTGTTACAAAACAATGGAAGGAAAATGGAAAAGTCTAGGAGCTCTGGTGGCGTAGTGCCTAAGGCACTTGACTGCTAACCAGAAGGCTGGCAGTTCAAACCCACCAGCCACTCCTCGGAAGGAAGGCTGGGCAATCTACTTCCGTAGTGATACTGCCTCGGAAACCCAAGGAGGGGTCGCTATGAGTCGGGTCTGACTCGATGGCACATAACAACAACATCAGGTT
>NW_006922696.1:252778-255922 GCF_000298275.1 Orycteropus afer afer | reverse complement strand
GTTTGTTGTTGTTGTTAGGTATCTTCAAGTCAGCTCTGACTTGTAGCGACCCTATCTACAGAAGAGCAGAACACTGCCAGGGCCTGTGCCAGCCTGACAATACTTGCTATACTTTGGCCCATTGTTGCAGCCACTGTGACAATTCATCTTGTTGAGGGTCTTCCCCTTTTTCACTGACCCTCCACTTTTCCAAGCATGATAACTTCTCCAGGAAATGGTTCCTTCTGATAACATGACCAAAATAGATGAGAAAAAGTCTGGTCATTCTCACTTCCAAGAAGCATTCCAGCTGTACTTCTTCCAGGAGAGATTTGTTTGCTCTTCTGACAGTCCATCATGTTGTCAGTATCCTTTAGCAACACAATTCAAAAGCATCAACTTTTCTTTGGTCTTCCTTATTCATTGTCCAGCATTCACATGCAAGTAAGGTGATTAAAAATACAATGGCTTGGGTTGTTGTTGCTGTTGGTATTTGTCCTCGAGTGGGACCCGACACATAGAGCCCCCTCCTTGGGTTTCTGAGGGGCTATCACTAAGGAAGTAGATTGCCCAACCTTCCTTTCGAGGAGTGACTCGTGGGTTGCTTGGGTTAGATACTCTTTAGTCTTCAAAGTGACATATTTGCTCTTAACCACTTTAAAGAGGTCTTTTGCAGTAGATTTGCCCAGTACAACAAAATGTCTGATTTCTTGTCTGCTGTTTCCATGAAGAATGACTGTGTAAATAAAACAAAATCTTTTACAACTTCAGAATTTTCTCCAGTTATCATGATGCTGCTTATTAGTCCAGTTGTGAGGATTTTCATTTTCTTCATGTTGAGGTGTAATCCATACTGTAAACTGTACTCTTTAATTTTCATCAGTAAGTGTCTTAAGTAGTCTTCACTTTCAGCAAGCAAGGTTGTGTCATGTGCATATAGTAGGTTGTTATTGAGTCTTCCTCCAATCATAATGCACAGTTCTTCATATAGTCCAGCCTTTCAGATTATTTGCTCAGCATACAGATTGACTAACTATGATGAAAGGATACAATCCTCATGCAAGCACATGCTGATTTTAAGCCATGGAGTATCCTCTTGTTCTGTTCAAACAACAGTCTCCTGGTATATGTACAGGATCATCATGAGCACAATTAAGTGTTCTAGATTTCCCATTCTTTGCAATGTTATCCATAATTTGTTATGATCCACACAATCAAATGCCTGTGCATAGTCAATAAAATATAAGCAATCATCTTGCTGGTATTCTTTTATTTTAGCCAAGTTCCATCTGACACCAACAATGATATCCCTCATTCCACATCCTCTTCTGAATCCAGATTACATTTCTGGAGGTTCCTCATCAGTATACTGCTGCAGCTGTTTTTAATTATTTTCAGCAAAATTTTACTTGCTTGTGATATTAATGATATTGTTGAACAATTTCAAAATTCTGTTAGATCATCTTAGTAAAAAATACTAAAAATATATATTTTTACTGAAATTTGAGGGTTGAATAATATGAAAAACTTTATTTATGGAAGGAAAAGCTGAAATTTATGAAGATATCATTTTTTTAAAATTTAATTATAAATATCCTTGGTTACGAAAGAGATCCATTCCACACAGTGTCTTTATGAATTTGTAGGTAAGTCATTTCAGGTACATATGTTTCTTATTTTAGAATTGGTTTAGTGCAAGAAAATTTCAAACATTTTCAGTGATTTAAAACTGTGCATGCAGCAAATGAAGGTGACTGTGTTGAAGAATATTTGTAAGAGTTGGTTCAAACCTTTCAACATAAGGGCAAATTTACATAAATTAAAGAACTGGTAGGGATTGTTCATAAATTGGACATTCATAACCCAGGGATTACCTGTACATCTAAAATCAATATTCTAAAAATTACGCTCTTCAAATTATCAAAAATTTATTCCAAAAGTTTATATTTAAAAACAGAATAGCTGAGGGTACAAAAGAAACTTCAGGAAAATAATTAGAGGGAAAGAGTGATACCAGATTTTGCAAAATTTAAGTTGTATTTTAGATATAATGAAAGCAATATGATCATCTGACAAGAATACATTGGTCATTAGGCTAGAATAATATTTTATTTCAGCAAAAATGACTTATTTTATTATTATTTTTAATATTGTTGTTAGACACTACTGAATCAGTTTCAACTTTTAGTAACCCTCTCTATGTATAGGGAGCTCTGGTAGCATAGTGCCTAAGGCACTTGACTGCTAACCAGAAGGCTGGAGGTTCAAACCCACCAGCCACTCCTTGGAAGGAAGATGGGGCAATCTACTTACATAGTGATACTTCCTTGGAAACCCAAGGAGGGGTCGCTATGAGTTAGGTCTGACTCGACAGCACATAACAACAACAACAACAGCTCTATGTATAATAAAATGAAACACTGTCTGGTCCTGTGCCATCCTCACAATCCTTACTATGCTTGAGCCCATCGTTAGAGCCACTGTGCCAATCCAGCTTATTCTGGGTCTTCTTCTTTTTCGCTGACCCTTACTTTACCAAGCATGTTATCCTTCTTTAGAGAATGGGCCCACATATGTATCTCTTCCAGTAGGTTGTCCAGGTAGGTATCTTCCAAACTTCTTGGCATAAAGATTAAACACCTACAGTGCATTTAAGCATAGGTACTGAAACAAGGCGGGCTTGTGCTTACTCACTGATCTACACTGAACACTTTCCCTTGTTATCCTCCCGAGAGGGACTGGGTCTCCAGGAGCTAGGTAAGAACGGGTGGGCTTGTGCTTAGTCCCCAGGAGCAAGTTAAGCACGGGCAGGCTTGTGCTTAGTCCCCGGGAGCGAGGTAAGCATGGGCGGGCTTGTGCATACTCACTGATCTGCACTGAGCACTTTCCCTTGTTACCCTCCTGAGAGGGACCGGGTCTCCGGCAGCAAGGTAAGCATGGGTGGGCTTGTGCTTACACACTGAACTGCACTGAACACTTTCCCTTGTTACCCTCCCGAGAGGGACAGGGTCTCCGGGAGCAAGGTAAGCACGGGCGTAGCACAGAGCAGCAGGCCAAGAGAGCAGGAGAAAGGGGTAAAATCCAGGAAGCCCAAGAGAAGAGCAATCAGCCAAAGGGATTAGGTGAGGAGGGGAAACTCAGGGACGCCCAAAGAAGCAGGCCAGA